>NC_083412.1:15571049-15871049 GCF_020745735.1 Hemiscyllium ocellatum
AATTCAATTTGATATTGTTCATTACTCTCAAGTCTCCTTCTTGCATCATGAATACTTTTGCTGAACCTGAAAACTTGAAATCATCGTTTGAAACGTTAGTCTAAGACGTTTTTAATCAGTTGAGTTTAAATATTGAACTCATCAAACTCTGTAAAGCACTTTTAAAACTGACACAGTATTTGTGGCATTACATACAACATGTATTCTGATGAACTGCACAATAGTGTGAGGAAAGATCTTCCAGTTAACAATGGAGGCAGACTCATTGATGACTTGTATGGAGAAGTTACATAGACTCTTCAGTAATAACTCAATTGTAATTGAAGTAAGTGGAAAAGAGGATTAAGGTTGTAGCATGATCCACCATGATCTTATCAAATGGCAGATTAGAATGAAGCGGCTAAATGGCTTACTCCTTATTCATATTTGTTCTTTCACTTAGTTGTGGAATGATCTTCCAGATAACAATAGAGGCAGGCTCATTAATAACTTGCGTGGAAGACTTATGTGAACTCTTCATTAACAAATCAGTCAGTGGGGTTGGAAAATATGTGGAAAAGAATATTACAATCAAGATCAACCATGAAATGATCTAATCACAGATCAGACTCAAAAGGCTAACTGACGTTCTCTTCATTCATATTAGTGTGCTTATATGTAGCCCTCGGAGGGCAGACCAAACTCACTGTGTCTTTGTCACAGACCCGAGAGAGGACAGATTGTACCTACTGTATCTGTATCACACACATTGGGTAGAGCAGTCTGACCCCATTGTTCTATATCATTGACTGTGGGAGAACAGGTTATTTACTCTGTGTCAGTTGTAGATCATCAGGACTGCCAACTGAATATACTCAGTCTGTAACACAAGGATTGAAGCGGGCAGGCTCCCTCACTGTGTCTATATCACTGGCCCCACGGAGAGTGGATTGTAAGCATTCTGATACAGAACACATTTCTAATCCCTGAATTCTTCAATCCATCTCATCTTTTAATCAATTTCACCATTTGTTTAAAGGGTATTTTACCATGTCCTTCAGTTGATTCCTGAACTTAGTCTGGTCACAACATATATACAAGTGTTTGTGCAGCAACTTAGGAACTAGAGAATGAATCTGATCTCTCGTACAAAATAATGTAGATATAGGTCTCCAAAACCGATCCAATATGTGCATTTCCATTGAGAGTAGAGCATAAAAACTGACCAGAACAGGATGAAATTCCCTGAGATAACAAACAATAAAAATGATGGACTTCCTTCGAGTCCCCATTTCTGGGTCACTGGGATTCTCCCCACTGCTGTGAGCCCGAAGTCTCCTGCGGGCTCTGCTGGCCAATAAAATGCGCCTGACACTTCAAACATTGAGCAGCAGAATCAGAGCAAATGGCACTGCTGGGTTCAGGATATAACGAAGGCACTCGATTGTTCCCCAGACTGGAGATGACAGAATATCAGTTGGTACTGAACAAAACCAAGGGAGATTTCTCAGCAAATATTGAGATATGAACATAAAGTACCAGAAAATGTTCTTCAATACACTCAGCACAGTCACTGTTCCCAGAACACAGCTGCTGTCTTCTCATTATAAAGTTAATTTCCAGATTTGGGCAGCAAATGGCTACATATAAATCAAACATTAAAATGACGGTAAACAGATGGCATGGATATTACAGATGGGGATGGGATGTTACAGATAGGAAACTTAACTCTCTCTTATAAACAATTGGAATGTGCCTCAATAGCAGATCGAGGAAAATATCGCCACTTGATATTAAGTAATGCATTAAATAAGATCACACTTTCTGTTGGACAGGATTATAATCGTTATGATATAGACTGTGAGGATGAAAAATAAACAGGCAAGTTAATCAAGCTGGTAGAAGTGTTACCAATTACACAGACTACATTGGTGTGATTTCTAAATCTGCCTCTCTTTCTGAAAATGTTTTGAAATATTTATAAGCATGGTCATGTAACCTGCTGAATTTTAAAAAAAATCAATAAAATCAACCATTAAGTAGAAATTTATATTTGCGATGAAGCAGAAATTGAGGAAAAGCAGTTTATAAGAGATGATGTGAATATTGACACTGGGCTGCAAGATTATTGAAGTGTAAACAAGGGAATGTCGGAAACATCACAAAGACCATGGAAGGTATGATTCAGTTTCCGAAGTGGAACAGAGATCAGTGACCCTGTATTAGGGTGGAGGAAACAACCAGGTTCCTGTTCTTCATCTTTACAGAGTCATTCCAAATACATGTGGAAGAATCAGTCCAAGTTCCACGTCATTAGTATTCAGTGACCATGGTCGATATCAGCACACATATCCTGCACCTGATCATTTTGCAATAAAGATAGATTAATGTGGAAGTGTGTCAATCTATATTATTCTCTCTGATATCTACTCAGAAATTTTTTCCTCGTGGAGCTGATAGCCTATTGATTTGAGGTTGTAGAGACCGCAGGTTTGGAAGATGCTGTGAAAGGTGTCTTACGAATTTGCTGAAATGCTCCTTCCTTATGCCACACATTGCTGCTGGGGGCATTGATGGTGGAAGCCGGGAATGTTTGTGGATATGGTGCCAATCAAGGGTGCCTTATTCTGGTTATTATCAAGTTTTTGGAGTATTGTTGGAAGGGAACTTACCCAGGGAAGTGGGGAGTTTTCCTTCCCACTCCTGACTTGCCCTTTGTAGATGTTGAACAGATTTTGATGAGTCAAGAGATTAGACATTCATCACAGAATAACCAATCTCCTACATGGTCTTGGAATAGTGATATTTATATTAATGGCCCAGATAGTCTGTGATCAATGGTTACCTCCTTCCACTCTGCCCCAGGATGTAGATAGTGCGCGATTCAGTGATGGGAAGACTAATCAATGTCAAGAGAAATGGTTAGATTCTCTCTTTTCAGAGATACCTGACAATTGTGTGCCACACATACTACTTTCAGCTTAGTTCTGAATGCTATATATGTGTTGCTATATATGGACATTGTGTCGAAAATGTGAGGAATACTACTAATTATTGTAGCACAATCAACAAACATCCTGAATTATGACCTTAAGATGGTGCGATTGTCAATGGTGTAGCAGATGAAGATAACTGGGCCAAGGACACTTCCCTGAGGAACCCCTGCAGAGATGTCATGGAGCTGAGGTGATTGACTTCCAACAATCACACCCATCCTCCAATGTACCAGGAATGACACCAACCAATGAGACTTTCATCCCATCTCTCGTTATTTTAGGTTTCATTCAGGTCAGACTTGGTCAATTGCTGCTTTGATGTCAAGTACAGTCCCTCTCACCTCACCTCAGGAGTTCAGCTCTTTTATCCTTGTTTGGTTAATAGTTATTATGAGGTCTGGTGCTGAGCAAACCTGCAGAACTGAACACCAGAGAACAAGTTAGTTCTGAGTGAGTGCAGCTTGGTCGCACTCTTGATGACACCTCCAACATGTTGCAGTTAATTCTAATCAGATTGATAATTATTTTGATTTGATTTGTTCTACTCTTTGAGACGTACCTCTCTAAATCACTATATTAATAATTGGTTCCCAGTTTTGCAATTGCACTCAGTTCAATTCAGGGCACAGTGAATATTGGAGCCACTTACCATTGACAAGATATTTTCAGGGCCATCACGTTATACAGTGCCTTAGCTGTTTGTTGTGTTAACTTCTGGTTAGCACTGGAGAACTTCCATTGATGCACAATTCAGCATGCGGTCTACATACCCAGGAAAGGAAAAGGGAGATTGGGTTTAATAATTACCCAGTTATCAGAAGGAAGCCATTCAGCCCATCATACCTGCATGGGCTGTTTATACGTGTTGACACAGTGGCGAGCACTTGCCTTTCCCTATCACTCTGCACATTGATTCGATTTCAATAATCATTCAAGTCTCTCTTCATTGTCTCAGCACAACCGGACCAAAGCTCCTTCTCCATAAACTATTAAGTTATTTACCTATTAGTAATGTGACCTAAAAATATATTATTTATCAGAAATGGAAACCATCGGCTCAACTCGTTCTGTTTCACAGAATAATAGTGATCAGAAATTACAGCAATATTGTATTATTTTATTAGATCAGGCTAAACTTGTGGTGAGATCAGTTAACATTTCAGGTTGATGATGCTCCATTCGCACTCCCAGGCTTTTCTGTTTTTTTTTTTTCAGATTTCTAGCACCTGCAGTATTTTGCTTTAGCTCATTCATTTTATGACTTTACATTAATAATGGCAGATTGGTACATTTCCTTGAAGTCTCAGGAACTGCTTTGAGTGACAGCAATACATTTCTTGAATGCTTTCTCAATTCTGTGGTAACTGGAGAGATTTTCAAAGAGTCATAGATGGCAAAACATCTGAAACTTATCATAGTTCATTGTACCTCAGTGTAGGATGTATTTTACTGTAGCACTGTCAGAAAATGGTGATCATATTCTTCAGTATAAAATTGTATTCCATTTGTAATATAGTCACAGATGTGAGATGGATATGCTGAACAGAACATTAGTTCCAATATTGTGCAAGTTATGTGATGCGTAAAGTTGATGAAAAACATTAATTCAGAGGATGTAAAGATCCTTTACTTCAAAGTTGATAGAACATGGATTGAGATTATAATTAGAATCTCTACAGTATGGAAACAGGCCATTTGGCCCAACATGTCCACACCAACCCTCTGATGAGTATCAAACCCAGACCCATTCCGCTGCACCAATTACACTAGATTTCCCTTGACTAATGCACCTGGCCTACACATCCTTGAACACTACAAGCAATACAGCACGGCCAATTCACTCAACCAGCACATCTTTGGACTGTGGGAAGAAACCAACGCAGACACGGGACAATGTACCCGAGGGTGGAATCAAACTGGGGGCGCTGGCGCTGTGAGGCAGCAATGTTAACCACTGAGCCACCGTGCTGCAACTTGCATATTAACCAGTAACAACTGTCGACTGAACAGTCAAAATAGTCATGAAGAGGGACAAGTGCATCATAGTCTCACTAATTGGTCATTTTAATGACTAAACAGCAAGGAGAAATGGATTTCAAAACCAGAGTATTATCATGGAAAGGACAGCTATGTAACAAATTAATCAACTGATTGAGTAGATACAGAGCTTTACTCAATATAACACAGAACGAAGTGGCAAACGGTCTATAAAGTAATGGTTTGTAAGACAGTAAACCTATATCCTGAGGAAAGGCAGCGATAGGCTGCAGTTAAGGGATAAGGTTGAGGACTGCAGCTTGAAGACGGGTGTTCCATTGTGAATGTGACAACGGACCGCTGCCCTTTGATCAGTATCACAACGTTATGTTTATTGTGGGGAATGTAATGAAGACAATGAAACTTATAAAAACACCCATTATACTCATGTGCTTATGTAACTAATCCAACTGAAAGTCCCTTTGCATTAGCTCTGTCAACTTGGTGTGTTATCGCAATTTACCTAAGGCTTGCAATTACATGATAGCAAAGTTCAGAAGTTGTAGCAGTTTAAATCAGATAAAAACCTTTATAGCAAGGTCAAGGAGGAAATGCTGGAAATTCTCAGCAGTTCTGGCAGTGCCTGTGGGGAGACAGATTTAACATTTCAGGCTGCTTACCATTTATCAGAACTGGAAATGTACTGAAACAGGATTTAAACCAGTCATGGAAAGGAAGGAACAACAAATGGAAAGATCTGTGGTAACCCGGGAGACAAGAGACATTAGATGGGAGAAGGGATGAAACCGAAATGCAAAATGAGATTGTATTTGCTTTTATTTGACCCAGATCAGGAACGCTGACCCGTAGTGTTATTGTGGCACAGTGATGATTTCACATCTGTACTGAGAGTCATAGAGTCAAATAGAGATTGGGGCAGTACGGCGGTCAGTGGTTCGCACTGTGATTAGCCTCAGTGCACCAGGGATTCCAACCTCAGGTGCCTGTCTGTGCGGCGTCTGTGTGTATATTCTCCCCTTGTCTGCCTGGGTTTCCTCTGGGTGCTTGAGTTTCCTCCAATAACCAAAGATGTGCAGGTTAGGTGTGGTCTCCTTCCTATCGGAAAAGATGTAGTGAAACTTGAAAGGGTTCAGAAAAGATTTACAAGGAAGTTGCCAGGGTTCGAGGATTTAAGCTACAGGGAGAGGCCGAACAGGCTAGGGCTGTTTTCCCTGGAGCGTCGGAGGCTGAGGGGTGACCTTATAGAGGTTTACAAAATTATGGGGGGCATGGATAGGATAAATAGACAAAGTCTTTTCCCTGTAATCGGGGAGTCTGGAACTAGAGGACATAGGTTTAGGGTGAGAGGGGAAAGATATAAAAGAAACCTAAGGGGCAACTTTTTCACGCAGAGGGTGGTACGTGTATGGAATGAGCTGCCAGAGGTCAGGTGGAGGCTGGTACAATTGCAATATTCAAGAGGCATTTGGATGGGTATATGAATAGGAAGTTTTTGGAGGGATATGGGACAGGGTGCTGGCAGGTGGGACCAGATTGGGTGTGATATCTGGTCGGCGTGGACAGGTTGGACCGAAGGGTCTGTTTCCATGCTGTACATCTCTATGACTGTATAACTCTATGACTACATGGAGGTGTGTAGAGCACTGTATGGAGATGTAGCGATGACTACATTAAGGTGTCTAGCAGTGTACATGGAGGTGTGTAGCAGATTGCATGGAGTTGTTTAGAGGACTGCATGGAGGTGTCCAGAGCACAGCATGGCAGTGCATAAAGGACTGAATGGAGGGATAGCACAGAGTGAATGGAGGTTTATAGAGGATTGCATGGAGTTTTATAGAAGACCGCATGAAGGTGTAAAGAGGATTGTATGGTGGTGTTTAGCAGAGTGCATGGAGGTCTATAGAGGACTGCACGGAGGTGGAAAGATGACTGCAGAGTTGTGTATGGCAGACTGCATGGAGGTGTGTAGAGCACTGTATTGAGCTGTTTGCAGGACTGCACAGAGGTATACAGAGGACTGCATGGAGGTGTATAGAGGACTGAATGGAGGGGTACCACAGACTGCACAGACTATCATGTAGTGGATTGCATGGAGTTGTACAGAAGACTGCGTGGAGGTGTATGTAGTACTGTATGGAGATGTACAGCGGACTGCATAGAGGTGTACAGATGACTGCATGGAGGTGTACAGCAGAGTGCATGGAGGTGTATAGAGGATTGCATGGAGCTGTATAGTTTACTACATGGAAGTGTATAGCAGACTACATGGAGACATATAGCGGACTACATGGAGATGTATAGTGGACTGTATGGAGATGTATAGCAGACTACATGGAGGTTTACAGATGACTTCACGGAGATGCATAGAGGACTGAATGGTGGGGAACCACAGACTGTATTGAAGGATATATATGACTATATGGAGATTTATAGCAGAGTACAAGGAGGTGTGTAACAAACAATATGGAGGCACGGAGCAGGCTGCATCAAGGTGTACAGAGGACTGTATTGGGGTATATAGCAGAGTGCATGGAGGTGTAAAACAGACCGCATGGAGGTGTAGAGATGTCTGTATGGAGGTGTACAGCAGACGACATGAAGGTGTAAAGAGGACTGCATGGCGGTGTTTTAAGGACTGCATGGAGATGTACATTCCACTGTATGGAGGTGTACAGAGGACTGCATAGAAGTATACAGAGGACTGCATGGAGGTGTAAAGAAGACTAAATGGAGGTGTAAAGAGGACTGGATGGTGGTGTATAACAGTGCAAGAAGGTCTATAGATGACTGCATGTAGGTGTATAGATTACTGCAGATAGCAGACTGCATGGAGATGGGAAGAGCACTGTATTGAACTGTATGCAGGACTGCACAGAGGTGTACAGAGGACTGCATGGAAGTGTATAGATGACTGAATGGAGGGGTACCACAGACTGCATGGAGGTGCATAGATGATTGCATGGAGTTGTATAGCAAACTGCATGGAGTTGTATGCAGCACTGCATCGAGGTTTATAACAGAGTGCATGGACGTGTATACAGGACTGCATAGAAGTGCACAGCAGACTGCATGGAGGTGTACAGCAGAGTACATGAAGGTGTATAGATGACTGCATGTAGGTGTACAGAGGACTGTATGGGGATGTAAAGCAGAGTGCATGGAGGTGTATAGAGGACCGCCTGGAGGTGTAAAGCAGAGTACATGGAGGCGTAAGGTGGGTTGCATTGAAGTATACAGTGGACTGGATGGAGATGTATAGCAGACTACATGGATATTTATAGATGACTGTATGGAGGTGCATAGAGGACTGAATTGAGGGGTACCATAGACTGCATGGAGGTGTATAGATGACTACATGGAGGTAGATAGCAAAGTACAAGGAGGTGTGTAACAGACTGCATGGAGGCACATAGCAGGCTGCATCAAGGTGTACAGAGGACCGTATCGGGGTATGTAGCAGAGTGCATGGAGGTGTAGAGATGATTGTATGGACATGCATAGCAGACTACATGGAGGAGTAAAGCGGACTGCATGGAGTTGCACAGTGGACTGTGTGGAAATGTATAGCAGACGACATGAAGGTTTATAGATGACTGCATGGAGGTGCTTAGAGTACTGAATTGAGGGGACCACAGACTGCATGGAGGTGTATAGATGACTACATGGAGGTGTACAGCAGACGTCATGGAGGTATTTTGAGGACTGCAAAGGTTGTCTCGAGTACTGAATGGAGGTATATAGCAGAGTGGATTGAGGTGTATACAAGACTGCAGAGAGGTGTACAGCAGACTGCATGGAGGTGTACAGCAGAGTACATGGAAGTGTATAGTGGACTGCATGTAGGTGTACAGAGGACAGCATGGAGGTGTATAGAGGACAGCATGGAGGTGTGTAGCATATTGCATGGAATTGTATATCATACTGCATGTAGAGCACCGCATGGAGATTTATCGAGGACTGCATGGAGGTGTACAGCAGACTGCATGTAGGTTTACAGAGGACTGTATGTGGGTAGGTCAGACTGCATGGGGGTGTATAGAGCACTGCATGGAGATTTATCGACGACTGTATGGGGGTGTATAGCAGAGACCATGGAGGTTTTTCTAGCAGACTGCATAGAGGTGTATAGAGGATTGCATAGAGGTGTATAGCGGACTGCATGGAGGCATATGGCAGTCTGCATGGAGATGTATAGACGCCTGCATGGTGATGTATAGAGGATTGCATGGCTATGTATAGCAGACTGTTTGCAGGCGTATAGAGGACTTCATTGAGGTGTATAGCAGACTGCATGGAGGTCTTTATGGACTGCCATAAAGAGGACTGCATGGAGGTGTATGGCAGACTACATGGAGGTGTATAGAGGAGTGCATGGAGGTGTTTAGTGGACTCTATGCAAATGTATAGCAGACTGCATGGAGATGTATAGAGAACTGCATGGAGGTGTATAGAGGAGTGCATGGAGGTGTTTAGTGGACTCCATGCAGATGCATAGCAGACTGCATGGAGATGTATAGACGACTGCATGGTGATGTATAAAGGATCGCATGGCAATGTTTAGCAGACTGTTTGGCAGTGTATAGAGGACTTCATTGAGGCGTATAGCAGACTGCATGGAGGTCTTTATGGACTGCATGGAGATGTATAGAGAACTGCATGGAGGTGTATAGTGGACTGTATGGAGGTGTACAGCAGAATGCATGGAGGTGTATAGATGACTGCATGGAGATTTATAGATGCCTGCATGGATGTGTATAGTGGGCTTCGTGGAGGTGCATAGTAGACTGCATGGACATATGCAAAGGACTGCATGGACATGTGCAAAGGACTGCATGACATGTGCAAAGGACTGCATAGCAGTATAGAAGCAGCCTGCATGGTTCTGTACGGAGGACTGCATGGAGGTGTGTATAGCAGACTGCACAGAGGTGTATGGAGGACTTCATGGAGGAGTATAGCAGACTGTGTGGAGGTGTATAAATGACAGCATTTTGGTGCATAGAAGGTTTTATGGTGGCTTATAGCAAACTGCATGGAAATATTTGGAAGACTGCTGAAGATGTATAGAGGACGGTATGGCGGTCTATAGAGGACTGTATGGAGGTGTTTGCCATACGTCATGTATGGAGGTTGTATAGAGGTATATAGCAGTCTGCCAGGTGGGTTATAGCAGACGGCATGGGGGAGTGTAGCAGGCTGCATGGAGAAAACAGTGGATTGCATGGAGGCTTTCATAGGACTACGTATAGGTGTCAAGTGGGCTTCGTGGAGGTCATAACAATGCCTCTTCTTCCTCAGGAGTCTTTGGAAAGTCAGCACAATCACCGGGACTCTCGCCAACTTTTGTAGATGCATTCTATCTGGGTGCATCACGCTTTGGTACAGTTACAGCTCTGCCCAGGTGCATAAGAATCTACAAGAAAGTTCATCAGGAATGATGAAGTGCTTCTACACATAACGTTGACCCTCTTGTACCTCAGATGCTGCCTGACCTGCTTTGCTTTTCCGGTGCCATCCCTTCGAGTCTGACTTTCCAGCATCTGCAGTCCTCACTTTCTCCTACTCCTCATTCAGATTTGTTTGTTCACTTGGAAACCAGAGAGGGCAGACCGAACTCATTTTGGCATTGTCACAGACCCGAGAGAGGGCAGATTGTCCCTCCTGTAACTGTGTCACGAAACTTGGATAGAGTTGACTGACCTCATTGTGTCTGCATCATTGACTGTGGGAGAACAGACCATTTACTCTGTGTCTGCAGTAGACCACCAGGATTGCCAACTGAGCAAACTCAGTCTTACCACAAAGATATGGGAGAGCAGAATCCCCTCACTGTGTCTGTATCTCTGACCCCACAAAGAGTGAATTGCATGAATTCTGAGACAGAACACATTTCTAATCCCTGAATCCTTCAATCCATCTCATCATTTCATGAATTTCACCACTCGAGTAAAAGGGCATTTTACCATGTTCTTCAGCTGTTTCCTGAACTTAGTCTGGGTCACGACATATATACAAGTGTTTGTGCAGCAACTTAGGAGCTGGAGAATGAAACCTGTATCTCGTACAAAATAATGTAGATATATGGCTCTATACCCCATCCGATACATTCGTCTCCATAGAGAGTATAGCATAAACACTGACCATAACAGTATGAAATTCCCTGAGACAACAAACAATAAAATGATGGACTTCCTTCGAGTCCCCATTTCTGGGTCACTGGGATTCTCCCCACTGCTGTGAGCCCGGAGTCTCCTGCGGGCTCTGCTGGCCACTGAAATGCACCTGACACTAAAAGCATTGAGCAGCAGAATCAGAAAAAATGGGATTACTGGGTTCAGGATATAATGAAGGGACTCGATTGTTCCCCAAACTGGAGAGTACAGAATATCAGTTGGTACTGAACAAAACCAGGGGAGATTTCTCAGCAAATACTGAGATGTGAGCATAAAGTACCAGAAAACATTCTTCAAACCACTCAACACAGTCACTGTTCCCAGCACCACAGCTGCTGTCTTCTCAGTACAAAATTTAATTTGCAGATTTGGGCAGCAAATGGCCACATATCGATCTAAGGTAAAAGTGACGGTAAACCAGACAGAACAGTCGGTGGCTGCATAAATGAAGACAGCATGGATATTACAGATGGGGATGGACCGTAGGAAATGAAACTCTCTCTTAAAAACAGTTGGAATGTGCCTCAATAGCAGATCGAAGATAATAACCAGTAAATCTGCTGTTGACATCGCCACCAGGTATCGAGTAATACATTTTGAGAGACAACACTTTCCTTTGGACAGGATTGTAATTGTCATGATGTTTACTGTGAGGAAGGAAAACAAACAGCAAAATTAATCAAGCTTCTAGAAAAGTTACTAATTTACAGAGTGCATCGTGTAATTTCTAATTGTGCCTTGTTTTCTGAAAATGGATTAAGGCAATTATGCCTATGCTCGTGGAATTATATGGATCCAAACATTCAATAAAATCAGCCACTAAGTGGAAATTCTTTTTTTGGGATTACACAGAAAATGTGGAATAGCAGTTCAAAAGAGACAATGTGAATATTGACACTGGGATGACAGATTATTGAGGTGAAAACAAGGGAATGTGGGAGACATCACAAAGACCATGTTTTCAGTGTCTGAAGTGGAACAGAGATCAGTGATCCTCTATTAGGATGGAGGAAATGTCTAGGTTCCTGTTCTTCATCCTTACAGAGTTATTAAAAATTATTGTGGAATGATCAGCCAAAGTTCCCCTTCTTTAGTATCGAGTGACCATCAGTGTACATAACATGGTCCTGATTATGGTCCAATGATGGTGGATTGATGTGGAGGTATGATAGTCTATGTTATTCTCTCTGATATCTACTCAGAGATAGTTTGAGCAGGTAGAGGTCTCAGATTTGGAAGATGCTGTGAGAAGTCTCTTGCAAAGTTGCTGCAGAACATCTTCCACGTTGCTGCTGGGGTGCATTGATAGTGCAAGCTGCTAATGATAAGTCCAAACCGACCTGCCGAAGCACAACACACCCAGACCCATTCCCCTACATTTACCCTTTCACCTAACATTACGGGCAATTTAGCATGGCCAATTCACCTAACCTGCACATTTTTGGACTGTGGGAGGAAACCAGCACACCCTGAGGAAACCCACACAGACACGGGGAGAATGTGCAAACTCCACACAGATAGTCGCCGGAGGCGGGAATTGAACCCTGGTCTCTGGCGCTGTGAGGCAGCAGTGCTAACCACTTTTCCACCGTGCCACCTAAGTGTTTGTGGATGTGGTGCCAATCAAGGATGTTTATCCTGAATGGTGATAATTTTCTTGAGTGTTGTTGGAGCAGACCTAACCCATACAAGTGGGGAGTATTCCATCACATTCCTGCCTTACCCATGTAAATAATGGACAGACTTTGAGAGTCAGAAGGTGAGATATGTATCACAGACTTGGCAGTATCTTACACAGTCATGGAACACTGGTATCATTATAACAGGGGGTAGCTCAGTTTGTGGCAATGATAACCCCCTCTCCCTACCAGGGTGTTGGGAGTGGGAGTTCAGTGATGGCAATGCCAATCAATGTAAAGAGAAGTCGTTACATTCTCTCTTTTCAGAGATACCTGACAATTATGTTCAGGCTTAAATTCACATGTCAGCCCAGGCCTGAATACTGCCCAAGTGTTGCTATATGTGGGCATCGTGTCTGACAAGTCAGGAATGGGACTAAACTTTGTGAACAAACAACAAATATCCTGAATTCTGATGTTATGATGGAGGGATTGTTAATGATAGAGCAGCTGAAGGTAGGTGGGCTGAGGATACTTCCCTGAGGAACTCCTGTGGAAATGTCCTGGAGCTGATGTGACTGACTTCCAACAACCACACTATCCTCCAATATGCCAGGAATGACTCCAACCAATGGGAGCTTCATCTAATTCCTCATTATTTTAGGTTTCCTTCAGGTCAGACTTGGTCAGTTGCTGCTTTGATGTCAAGTGTAGTCTCTCTCACCTCACCTCAGGGTGAAACCTCTTTTGTCTTTGTTTGGTGCTGTGCAACCCTGTAGAACTGAACACTAGTGAACAAGTTATTGCTGAGTGAGTGCAGCTCGGTAGCACTCTTGATGACACATTTCCCCATGTTGCTGTTCATTGCCATCAGCCTGATGGGATGGTAATTATTTGGATTTGCTTTGTTTTACTCTTTGAGATTTACTGCTTAAATTCACATGTTATCAGGTGGTTGCAGGTATTATAAGTCTATCGGAACAGTTCTGCTCAGGAGCCATGTACTAATATCAAGATATTTTCAGGACCCATTAATTTAAACAGTGCGTTAGCTGTTTCTTGTGTCAGCTCCTGGTGAGCACTGGAGAATCTCTATTGAAGCACAATCCAGCATGCGGACTATGCACCCAGGAAAGGAAAAGGGAGATTAGGTTTAATAATCACCCAGTTAACAGAAGGAAGCCATTCAGCCCATCGTATATGCGTGGGCTGTCTGTACGTTTTGACTTCATGGCAAACGATTGTCTTTTCCCCATCACCCTGCACATTGACTCTATTTCAATAATCATTCAAGTAACTCTTCATTGACTCAGTATAACTTGACCAATGTTGCTTCTCCATCAATCATCAAGTTATTTACTTATTAAGAATGGGACCTGAATATTTTGTCCTTGTCAGAAATGGACACCATCAGTTCACCTTTTTTCTCTTTTACAGGATACGTAGTGATCCAAACTTGTAGCAATATTCGATTATTTTGGTGGTCCAGGCTAAACTTGCAGAGCGATACGTTAACATTTCAGGTTGATGCTGTCCCATCAGCACTCCCAGCCTTTTCTGTTCTAATTCAGATTTCCAGCACTTGCCGTATTTTGGTTTAGTTCATTCATTTCATTAATATTGGCAGAATGGGCCATTTCTCTGAACTCACAGGAACTGTTTTGAGTGACGTCAATACGAATTTGCGAAGTTTTCTCAGTTCTGTGGTAAATGGAGAGGTTTTGAAAGTGTCATAGATGGCAAAACATCTGAAACTTGTCATTGTTCACTGTACATCAGTGTAGAATTTATTTTATTATAGCACTGTCAGAACATGGTGATCATATTTTTCAGCAAATAATTGAATTCCATACGTAATATAGCCAGAGAAGTGAGATGGATAGGCTCATCTGAATATGTGCTTTTCCAGCAACACTCTAATCTTAACTGAAAATTAGCTATATATTTGTGGAAGTCATGTGATGGGGTAAGATGATGGAAAAGATTAATTTAGCAGATGTAAAGATGCTTTATTCCAGTTTATAGAATGTGGATTTGCATATTAACCATTGACAGCTGTAGACTGAACAGCCGAAATAGTCATGAAAAGGGACAAATGCGTCGTGCTCTCACTAATTGATCATTTTAATAAATAAAAGCAAGGAAAATCAGATTTCAAAACCAGAGTACTATCACGGAAAGGACAGTAAGGTAACAAATTAATCACCTGATTGAGTAGATACAGAGCTTTACTCAATATTACACAGAACCAAGTGGCAAACAGTGTATAAAGTAATGGTTTGTAAGACACTCAACATAAACCTCGAGGAAAGGGCAGCAATAGGCTGCAGTTAAGGGACAAAGTTGAGGACTGCAGCTTGAGGATGGGGGTTCCATTGTGAATGCAACAACTGACCACTGCCCTTTGCTCGGTATCACAACTTTGTCTTTACTGTGGGAAATGTAAGCAAATCTGTGAGATATTTGTCAACGTCCATTATACTGATGGGGTTGTGGAGCTAATCCAATTGAGCATCCCTTTCGATTCGCTCTGCCAACTTAGTGTGTTATTGTAATTGACCTAAGGCTTGCAATGACATGATATCAAAGGTCAGAAATTATATCAGTTTTAATCAGATTAAAATCTTTACAGTCAGTGCAAGGTGGAAAAGGTATGATGATAGAAAGCAAACAGGGAATGCGGGAAATTCTCAGCAGCTCTGGCAGTGCCTGTGGGGAGACAGAGTTAAAACTTCAGGCTGCTAACCCTTTGTCAGAACTGGAAATGTAACTAAATGGGATTTAAACCAGTGGCAATCCAAGAGACAAGAGACATTAGATGGGATAAGAGATGAAAACAAAAGCAAAATAAAATTGTAACAGGACATGTAAAGGAGCAAAAGATGTACATGTAAATAGGAAAATACAAAATCATCATCAAAGATGCTTCCCAAGAAATGGAGTAAACTTTGCAATTGACACTGAGGTCAACAACTTCAGATGGCAAAGTGATAATTTTATATCTGTACTTGGAGCCATAGAGTCATACAGATATGCAGCACACGAACAGATCCTTTTGTCCAACTGGTCCGTGTCAAACCAGTTTCTCAAACTGAAGTAGCCCCATTTGCTTGTATTTAACCCATATCCCTCCAAGTCTTTAAAATCCTTTTGGAATTTATTTCCCTGTCAATATACCTGTCCAAAGGTTTTCCAAAAAAAAGAAATAACTGAACCTCATTCTACCACGTCTTCTGGCAGCTCATTCTGTACACAAACTAGTCTCTCCATGAAACACATTTCCCTCTGGTCCCACTTAAATATTTACCTTCTCACCTTAACCTCTTGCCTCTAGTGTTTGAACAGGTGTGGAAACGCCTTTTTTACCTCCCTGTCGACCTGTAATGCCATTTTCATGGGACTATGTACGTGCACCGCTCGGTTTGTCTATTCAGGAAGTCTCCTCAGGGCACTACCATTTACTACGCTGACTCCTTGATGTGGTTAAATTCATGCGGGTTGTGTGGAGGAAGATGTATTGCAGATGAGATTGAGCAGATCATTGCATGTGTTTGTGTAGGAATAGATCTTGGCCAGTGCAAATACAGGGACACTATTTCAAAACCAACAATCATGGCACAGAGTCCTTGCCTGATTTTGAATTTTGTCATTTCTCAGTGTGAACACATTGTGGGGCAAGAAGGGTCAAGGGTCACTTGCAACATGGGAGTAGATTGACACGCAAATAGTGAAACTAATAATAATTCCTTGACCTGACATTGTCCAGGCAAGTTAATCATAATTGAACAACACTTCTCAGAAACAAAGCAAGACACATTCCAAAACTCTTCGGTTTTCAAATAAACTCCATTATTTTTGGCAGCCAGTTTGCGAGAGTGTACTTTTATACTCCTGATGTAGAGAGGATGGGAGTGTGTGAGCAATGTCAGTCAGGATGGGGACCTGGAAGATTAGTTGCCTGAAAAGGTCTCCCTGATGAGACATATTTTGGAAACAGGTGCCACCTGAATCAATGCCAGGAATGAACACGGGATTGATCCTGCTCAGGGTCAAATAGATTGGTAAGATTCTGAACAATCTCACTAACCCTCATGACTTGGCCAAGAATAGAGTTGGAGTCAATGGATAGAGATTAAAATGTAAAGTAGGAACCAAAGACAATGACTTCCCACTGTCTTCCCAATTTGAAATGACAAGATCATTAATGCAGTGAAATGTGATTTACAGATCTAATAGTTATAGAGACATAGAGACTTTGCTGGAATAACAGCAACAGCAGCATTGAGGACAGAGTAACTGGCAGGAAAGGCAATGCAGTTAAATATAGTTTTTAGAGTTAATAGAAGTGCTAGAGACTTACCAGGAACACCAACAATAACAAGGGCGGGATAGTAAATATGTTGAATAAGCAGGAGTATATAGTAGATCTGCGTTGTTAATGACGTCAAGTGGTAATTTGCAGAAATATAATCAATTGTCGCGGAGAAACTCCTGTCCATTGTTGTAAAATTCCAATCTTCTGTATTCAGATTCCAACCCATGGTTGTAAAATTCCAACTTATTTTTTCAGATTCATGTCTTTCTTCTCCCAAGCTCCCAGTCTCTGAAGCTGCTGGTCCCTGTTAATGCTGGAAGGTGATGCTGTCACTGATACTATAGCTTCATACATTGTAAGGAATTTGTAATTAATAGAAGAGGGAAATCCTCCTGGGACACAATTATCATCCATGCAGTTTGTCATTAATTACAGTCCTGAAACAAACAGGTTCAGTTAACCCTCTTCAATCCTGTACACTATTACTCCAATGACAAAGGACTTGTCCCCATCTTGGACTGCATGTACATGAGTAACTGAGAGGAGAGGTAGACGCATTGACCATAATCGTTCGATTCTCTGGAGATATTGAAGTGGTTCCAAAGAAATGGAGGGTCGCACAGTGCTGACAGTGTGTTCAACTTTTTTTCTTAGCAAAGCAACTGCAATTCAACTCTTAATAATAATAAATAAGAGTAATTATATTTTTAACAGAAAGAATATTAAAATCAGAAAATACATTATCAACTACCAGTTGACCCTATAACTCTGTTTTGTGCTTTACCGTAACTCTGGATGATCATACTCCACCACACTGGATCTTCACCTTGATCCACGTGACGATCATTACCTGGTCTTATATCTTGCTGCTCTCAGGTGTGTCTTCTCTTCTCTGTGATTGGTCTCAAGTTACTGCTGCCTTGAGTGGCATTGCAGCGATTTGTACACTCTCTGGTTGTTCGTGCCCTTTTGGGAGGGTGTTTAATAACTTCCAATAGATTGATTAGGATTGGAGCACCATGATCGATCCGACCAAGCCAGACATTGGCGTCTCAATGGTAGAGTGGTCCTCAGGCATCCATTCCTGGAGATGCTGTGCTCACGTAACCCCTTCCAAAAAAAGGGAGTGAGGCGCCCCCCGTGTCCGGTACACACCTTGATGTTTCCACTCGCCCTGAGGAAGGCATTCCAGTCTACTCTATTTAAACCCAAATTCGGGTGTGCATTCTGAAGTCTGCAGCTCCCAGGTCGATTGCAGACTCTCTGTTGGTAGCTGCAGCTGTCTGGATTTAGCAACATGTTTATTAGTGCAGTTGCTTTGGTCAAGGGTAGCTTCAGGTCCCCAGCATGCCTCAGTTATTGTACAATATTTTTGTGAATCTGTCATAAATTCATCATATTGAGTGGTCTGTCTGGCCACAGCCCTCCTCTTGATCCTGAATGCGAAGTGTGTTGGATCACATAATCGAAGACCAATCTCTGTGCAGTGAGCACACGATCATGCAGGCTAAAACAATGTACAATATACACTTAAGCGTTAAGCTCTTAAGATAATGTAGTAAATTAATATAAATAGATACATTTAACATTCAGAATGGAAATAAAATGTTTACAATACCAGGGAATATTTTATGTAATAGATATAAATGTTTTATGTATCTAAATGGAACATCAAAAAAAACATACTTAATGTCTGATCAAGCGAACATAGTTAAATAAATTAAATAAGACATTACAGAAATAAGCGAATGCAAAACTAAAATCATAATGAGAAAAATATATTCGTAATGAAAATCAAACAAATATCAGAAAGCCGGAGAATATTTCATACAAAGAATAGGATAACTAATATTTACGAAACAAACAAACACAACTCCTGGTGTGTTTGGTGTTTATTTTGTGTTGTTTCTGACGGTGACGATGACGATGAGCATCCCAATCAGGCGTACCTTGATTGTGTTTCACACGGTCATCATTGTCCTGGACAGAGATCAAGGTTGTTTCTCTCGTTGTCCTTGTCTAATGTCTGAATTGTTTTGAACTAATGTAATACATAATCCCTAACCCTACCCCACTTTTCTTTTTAAAAACACAAATAATAAAAAACAAAATTGGAATGTCAGCTCCCCCCCCCCACCCCCAACCGCCTGCCTACTCCAGGGGAATGTGAGGTTGGGTTGACAGGACTGGTAGGCTCCAAGCTCAGTTTCTCGTGGGAATAGTTGCCGTGATTTTAAATGACCTGATGAGAGGGTGGTCACAAAGACTGAATCAAGGCTACCATTATGGCCACTTTTATAAATATTCATGATGATGAGCGGAAAACTGAAGGATTGTAACATGGCCAATCCCATTAGTGATTACAGGAACTCGAATTGAAAGACATGTGAGATGCCTGTGAGGTGTTACCATTGGGAAGAGTTGCCCTTTGCCTTGGGTGGCTGTCAGGAACAGTTTCATTGTATGACTAATGAATGAGTGCATTTGCAAAATGGCTGCCTAACAGAGACTCATCAGTGTGTTGTGTATCCTCGGTCTCTGTGGCTTGGCAATACTGCATCCTCCTGGTTCCCATGTCCGTGTCCCATCATTCTCTCCAGTGGTGTCACCTGGAATTACCATTTGGCTGTCTGGGTCAACCTGTATTTCCGTAGTCAATACTAGCCCTTTTGTGTTGCAAAGTGTCCACAGTGCAGGTATGTTGTTAGAGGTCTGATGTAGAGTGAGATGGGGATGTCCGGTTTCCCTTTTGTTGGGGGTTATTAGGGAATCCTGTCATGTTTAGAACATGGGGAGGTATTTACGATGTCTGTGTTATTGGTGACAAGTGAATCCCTCCAATTTGTTCAGGAGCCTTGTATTGAATCAAATTGTCCAGGGGTCCCTTGGACGTTGTAGCGAGAGTTGGTGATGGAAAGGTATGGATTTTGTCGGGGGAGCGGTGTGGTCTCTCTGTGAGGATGTGTCAGGGGGTGTCCTTGGTCTTTCCTATTCATTCCAAGGCAGTGACATTCACCGTAGATATATATTAAGGTGGTGAGAGTGGCTGTGTTTTGTGCCATAGGCTTTTAACTAGTTGATATAGGACCAGCCGTCTTTCCCTGTGGCTACTAGAACCATTTATACTGAGGGGTTTGCATTGTCCACCAAAGTGTGTGGACCTGAGTATTTAGGAGAAAGACAGGAGCTAGGATTGTATATCTGTCGGATCAGCTGCTGTCCTACAGGATATCTGACAGGGTTAATTTTGCTGTGGAGGGAGGCCTGCCTTACTTTCCTTTTGGTCTTGAACCTGCCAGCTGCTGCCAGTTGAGTGACGGTGGTATTCTTGGTGAGATGCTGCATTGCTTTCTCGTGGGTGAGGGCAGTGAGGACGGGTTCACTGAAGTTGGAGACTGAACAGGTAGTCGACTGCTTTTATGGGTCAGCCTGTCAGCAGGATATTGGGGGGTATACCCTGAAGATTGGGAGATGGTGTTGTGTACCATCGTGAGGACAAATGGAAGTACTGTGTCCCAGGTTTTATTGTTCTGCTGCACCATCTTCCTGATCATCCCATTTAAGGTGTGATTCATCCTTATCTCGATCTTCTGCTTGATACCAAGCATAGCCATCCCAGTCTGCATGACCCAGCTGGTGAAATGGGTTCCCTGATCTGAGTCAATATTGCAGGGTGGACCCTATCTTGTAAACACCTGTTGTGTTAGGATTTGTGCGGTTGTTTTGGTTGTACTTGTCGGAATGGGAAAAGCACGAACCATTTTGTGAAAGTATGTACGATGACCAGAATGTTGGTAAACCCATTCATATACAGTGCCAGGGGACCTACAAAGTCAATTTGTAGATTTGCCCAAGGCCCTTGTGATGATGCTGTTCTTTTAATAAGGTTATGTGGTCCTTGGTTTTAATTCAGAGGGGTTGTAAAGGCAGAGGTTCTGAAATGTCTGTGTTTATCAATTTGAAGAAGTTTTCAAGTTTAAAAAATAGCTTTGTGTACAATGAAAGGGGAGTGGCCAGTTCTCCCAGCTCAGCTTATCTCTGGTTTGGTTTGGTGTGAGCTATCTGGCTGTTCTCCAGCTGCTGGTCAGTCTTTTGGAGGCTGCTGGGCAAAGAAACAGCTCCACGGTGGTCCTCCTCTCTCTCTGACAGCTCTCCTGTGAGAACCTGGGTTTGACTTGATCTATTTTGCAAAAGGGCTGTTTATGGGGATGTTGCAAATATTTAAAACAGCATCATTAAGTTGCAATAGAGTCGATTGGCTTTTAAAATATTTGTTATTCTGTATTCTGTTCTCTTTTGTTTCTGTTTCATTTGCTAATTTTGCAAACCAATTCTGTTTTGTTTAAAACTGAGTGGTTGGGCCAGCTGCATCCCTCCTGGAATATCCGCTCCACACCTGCTTACAACAATGAGCAAAGTTAGGGTCTGGGCTAACTTCTTGAAATTTTTGGAGGGGGTCTGGCCTGGTCCATAACACCCTTCCACGAGCATAACTGTCTGGATTATTTTGGGCTTACACCAGACAGTTCGGTATCTAGTGTGCTGCAGTCCTGTGAAACACCAATGCAATTCCATCAATCGTTCGGTACTGGCCTGTCCTGAGTCGGAGCGATATAGACTCCTGCTTTTAAAACAAATCCATCCCATAGCTGCGGGGAATCTCTCTATTTGGTGTAAGCCTCTGGGTAAACCCCACCCACAATGTGTTTGAAGGAATCATTGTGTCTATGTTTGTCTGGCTGACAGACACGGCATTGGCCTGCTCACCCATGGGGACTGCCAGAACTCTCTGACATTAGCACCTCTCTCAGCTAACACACCTATTCTGAGGTTACCTTCTGTAGATGTTTTGTGGTGGCTACTAACTTTACTTATGCTATGTTTCCTTCCACTGACGGCCTGCAGTATGTGTTTGATAAGGGAGCTGATAATACGGTTTTTCCAGCAGCAGAACTAAACCTTCGACATTCCCATAATGGTGAGAATTCAGTGAGGATGCTGCACACAGGCAATACTACCAGAGTATATAGCTGTGGGTGAAGGGAGCAGATCAGGGTGGCTGACCACACTGGCTCCAGCTACTATTTCAACAGCCTGGGCACTTCAATGGCTGCCTCATTTTAAAGCTAGTTTCAATAGTGGCTGCTGTCCTTGAGTGTTGGTCATGTATATCCCACAGCCAGTGATCCGACTGCCGTCTTCTACTATCGAGGATCCATCTCTATCAATTCTGACAGCTGGGTCTGCCTGGTTATCTTTTTGTTTAATGCATAATTGTTTTTCCTACTGTAGATATAGCAGGGTGTGTGGGGCTGTTT
This sequence comes from Hemiscyllium ocellatum, assembly GCF_020745735.1. NCBI lineage: Eukaryota > Metazoa > Chordata > Chondrichthyes > Orectolobiformes > Hemiscylliidae > Hemiscyllium > Hemiscyllium ocellatum. Next base: position 15,593,448 of record NC_083412.1, read on the forward strand.
CATGGCTATGATTTGGCAGGCGTGAGGGTTTCCCCCATTATTTAACTTACCTGCTAGGAAGGTTGGCACCTTGGTATATCTTACCTTGATGTCCCGGTGTTGAAGCAGTGGAGTCCATCGTCCAGATCGAATCTGGCTCACTGAGCTGCCTTTGATTTTCTCATTCAGTGGGTTTAAACTAATGATATCGTCGAAGTACTGAATTGCCCAAAAGACTGCAAGGGAGTGTCGTTCACACAAGGATGTAGGAGCCTGGAGGGTGGGTCACTTTGTCTGGCCTACCGTGCCGCTCCTGCAGTAGAACAGCAGCTATTGCCCGATCGGTGGCTGCAATTTCTAGGGTGCATGTTATGTCAGGGTGTGGTACTAGTAAGGCAGATGCTGTTGTGAGTCCACATTTTAATTCACTTACTGTTTCAGTGTGTTGTGATGTCCTACACCAGACACCGCTCTTTTTCAGCAACTGTGAAAGTTGAGCTACTTTGGTAGTGAACCCATCAAGGTGGTTCTTGCAGTATCTCAATAACCTGAGAAAAGATCAGAGCTCATTAACATCTCGGGGAGTGGGAGTCGTTCAATGGTCTCTATTCGCTATTGCCAAATGTGTAACCCTAGTCTGTCGAATTTGTGACTTTTTCGGATTTATTTTGCATCCTAGTTTGTGTAACTGATCGAGTAAGCCAGCCGGGAGCTGAATGCGCTCCTCCTTTGTTTCCATCTAGAGAGGTAGGTCGTCTACATATTGGGAAAGCCTTTCCAGTCCCTTGGCTACCCGCCTGTGAAAAATCGAGGGTGAGTTCAGGAACCCTTGGGGTAGACAAGTTCAGGTATACTGCTGTTCCTGGAAGGGAAACGCAAATTATTTGCTGACAGGACTGATTGAAGGTGATGAAGTAGAAAGCATTCCTGATATTAGACCTGTGAAGTATTTTGTTTGCAGCGTTTGCTTCATTATAATGGCTGTGCTGATAGTTACTGTTGGTGCGGTGAATGGGGTGGCTTTATTAAGGACCCAATCATCGATGGTGACATGCCATGAACCACCTGACTTCCTGACTGGCCAAATTGGAGCATTATTAGTCAAGGATACAGGTCCCAGCACTCCTTGCAGTAACAGACTGTCAATCACCAAGGGTCCCACCCCCTCTGCCTGTCTGGGGAAACCGTATTGTCTTTGTTGTTTCTGGTGTGGCCCATTGATTATCAGCTCTCCTGGGATACGCCCACAGTCATGTTTATGCTGGGCAAATACTCCTTTGTGTTTCACTTTCACCTCTCTCATAGCTGGACTTTTGGTCATTGTTAGGGGATTGAATCCAAACTCCCCTATTGTGCTGATCTGATTCGTATCATTTCCTGTTGAAATGATGGAGGGGGCAGTGCTAGCCAGAGACCGTTGCCCTGTGCAGACATTCACTGGGTCTAAGGAAGGATAGCACCTAGTCATGGTCTCGACCTGAGAATGTGTTCTGCGCATGGGGGATGGTTAACTCAGATAGCAGGGTGCTGAAATGTCATGTTGCACAGTTTAAGCTCGATTGGTTCTGTAATTACTTTCTTGTATGTGGTCAGTAAACCCAATTAAGCCAATAGACCCTGTGGTCTGCCAGGACAGATAATTAAATCCCGAGGTGTACGGCGTTGGTCGAGGTGTTAACAAGGTGCTGTATTTGATTGTTGGGGGTTTCAGTGCCCCCGACCCATTTCTCAGTACTGATCAGATTCATCACCACAGGGACTGTCCCTGGAGATGTTGGAGGAGTTGGCACCTCTGGGTAGGCTGGGGGTGGACTGCAATCTTCCACATATATGGCATACTACTGCACTTCTTGCCTGAGCTCATCTCAGTCTATCCCTTGCTCCTCTCCTTCCTCTCATTCTAAAGTTATGCCCTCAAGTTCTGCACTCCCACATGACTGGGAAAAGAGTTGGTCTATTTCTGCTATCCATGCCCCTCATAATTTTATAAACCTCTATCAGGTCACCCCTCAGCCTCTGAAGCTACAGGGAAAACAGCCACAGTCTATTCAAAGCTGCAAATGCTCAAATCCTCCAACCCTGGCAACATCCTTGTAAATCTTATCTGAACGCTTTCAAGTTTCACAACATCTTTCCGATAGGAAGGAGACCAGAATTGCACGCAATATTTCAAAAGTGACCGAACCAATGTCCTGTACAGTCGCAACATGACCTCCCAACTCCGCTACTCCATACTCTAACCAATAAAGGAAAGCATACCAAATGCCTTCTTCACGATCCTATCTACCTGAGACTCTACTTAGGTCAGCTATGAACCTGCACTCCAAGGTGTCTTTGTTCAGCAACACTTCCTCGGACCTTATCATAAAGTGTATAAGTCCTGCTTAGATTTGCTTTCCCAAAATGCAGCACCTCATATTTATCTGAATTAAACTCCATCTGCCACTTCTCACCACATGACTCCATCTGAACAAGATCCTGCTGTAATCTGAGGTTACCCCCTTCACTGTCCGCTACACCTCCAATTTTGGTGTCATCTGAAAACTTACTAACTACCTCTTACACTCACATCCAAATAATTTATAAAAATGATGAAAAAAAAGTGGACCCAGGACCGATTCTTGTGGCACTCCACAGGCCTCCAGTCTGAAAAACAACCCTTCACCACCACCCTCTGTCTTCTACCTTCCAGACAGTTCTGTAACCAAGTGGCTACTTCTCCCTGTATTCCATGAGAGCTAGTCTTGTTAACCACTCCCCCATGGGGAACCTTGTCGAAAGCCTTACTGAAGTCCATATAGGTCACATCTATAGCTCTGCCCTCATCAATCCTCTTTGTTCATTCTTCAAAAACGTTTGTGAGACATGAGTTCGAATACACAAACTCATGTTGAGCATCCCTAATCAGTCCTTGCCTTTCTGAATACATGTACATCCTGTTCCTCAGGATTCCCTCCAACAACCTGCCTACCACTGATGTCAGGCTCCCTGATCTATAGTTACCTGGCCTGTCCTAACCAACTTTCTTAAATAGTGGTACCACTTTAGCCAACCTCCAGTATTCTGGCATCTTACCTGTGACTACAGATGATACAAATATCTCATCAAGAGGCCCAGCGATCACTTCCCGAGTTTGCCATAGAATTCGAGAGTACACCTGATCTGGTCCTGGGCATTTATCTACTTTTATGTGTTTCAAGACATCCAGCACTTCCTCCTCTGTTACATGGACATTTTTCAAGATGTCAACATCTACTTTCGTACATTCTGTATCTTCCAGGTCCTTTTCCACAGTAAACACTGACACAAAGTATTCATTTCATATCGCCCCCATCTCCTGATGCTCCACACAAATTCAGCCTTGCTGATCGTTGAAAAGCCCTATTGTCCCATAGTTACTCTCTTGTCTTTAATGCATTTGTCGAAACCATTTGGATTTTCTTTAACTAAATCGATTTGCTAAATCTATTTCATATCTCCTTTTTGCCCTCCTGATTTCCCTCTTCACTATATTCATACTACCTTTACATTTTTGTAAGGATTCAGTCAATCTATCGTGCCTAAACCTGACATGTTCTTCGTTCTTTTTCTTAACCAAACCCTCAATTTTGTTAATCATCCAGCATTCCTTACACCGACCAGCCTTTCCTTTAACTGCAACAGGAATATATTGTCTCTGGACTCTCATTGCCTCATTTTTGATGCTTCCCATTTTCCTACCGTTCCTTGACCTACGCACATCTGCCCCCAATCAGCTTTTGAAGGTTCTTGCCTAATACCGTCAAAATTATCGTTCCTACAATTTATAACTTCAACTTTTAGATCTGGTCTATCTTTTTCCATCACTCATTTAAACTAATAGAATTATGGTTGCTGGCCTCAAAGTGCATCCCCACTGACATCTCAGTCACCTGCCCTCCTTATTTCCCAAGAGTAGGTCAGGTTTTGCACCTTCTTTTGTAGGTACATCCACATACTGAATCAAGAAAAAGTATTTTATATATTTAGCGAATTCTTCTCCATCAAAACCCTTAACAATATGGCAGTCCCAGTCTATATTTGGCCAGTAAAGATCCCCGACCATAACCACCCTATTAAATCCATCCATTTATTTCCCAACTCCCTTCCTGCCTTCTCAGCAGCTTCGTTAGCTGACAGTGTGTGTTGGGGATCTCAGTATGCTCATTCTCACTGAGTATGGTATTGCCCCATGGAAAGGAGGTTTGTTTGATTTCTCTGGACCAGAGCTGCGTTTTTCAATTCTACCTCTGTGATTTCCCTTTTTGCGTCCTCTAGTTACTTACAGATGGATTTTAATTCCTGCTCTGTCCATCAGAATTGCCCTCGACAGCACTTTATCGCTGTGACCTTCTCAAGTTAGGAAGTCCGCTTGCTTGAGTTCTGCTAAAATTATCCCAATACTTCTGCCCTGGGGATCCTGGGCCCATTTCATTGTTACAACAGAATTCTGCCCACGTGGACCACTTTTTCTAACTAATATACTGTCTCAGCGTTTTTACCCATACACTACTCTCGTGTCATTCTCTGCCATTTTCAATTAAACTACAGGATATAGGGGTTGATCAGATTGAGGGTACGGTTTTCGCTATGTTCCAGTCCTAATCAAAAGACTTTCAGTGTTTTCCCCTCCCCCCCCCCCCCCCCCCCCCCCACCCACCCCCCCCCACACACACACACACACGCACACGAATCAGTGGTTTGCTGGATTAGGAGTAAACATCTGTTGGTTTTATATTTTAAAGAACAGTTCAGTTTAGACAATTCTGTTCTCTTCAATTTACTTGAATTACTGGCCTTTGCGTGGGACAGCTGTCCTCTTAATAGCTGTCTCAGGCAAAAGCTCAAGGAATATTCGGTTCCACAGACTTCAATCTGAGAGCGACAAAGTTGCTTCTTATCGAGGTCCCATCTTGGGGGGGGGGGCAATTTGTTGTCCCTGCCACAAAGTGAGTTTTAATTCATATTCAGCAACAGCACTGAGTCGGCTCAATAATAATAACCAATAATATTCATTTATTTGATGCAATTAATACGATCATAACAAGATACACTATAAATTAACCATTTACAGAACACATGCTATCTTGTGCTTTACCTTAAATCTGGATGATCATTTACCCCCACAGGCCTGGTCTTCTCACGATGATTTCAGGGATATCTTCCTTTCTTGGTGGTGGGTCTCGAGTTACCGCTCTGGAGTCACCCCCCGAGCGTGGTGTTGTGGGAATTCTTGCACTCTAAAGTCTTCATACCGTTTTGGGAGGGGCTTCACCATTAACCAATGGATCGATCAGGCTCGATCACCCTGATGGATCAGACTGAGCCAGGCGTTGCCATGTCGATGGTAGGTTCATCCTTAGGCCTCTATTCCTGGAGGTTCTGGGAGCACATGCCCTCCTCCAAATAATGGTTTCAGGCACACCCCCACCACCACCACCACCACCAGCACCCCAACATGTCTGGTACATACCTCGGTGTTTCCGGTCACCGAGGTCGACATTATTTTGATACCATTCAATCCCAACTTCGGATGTGCATTGTAGAGTCTGCAGTTACCAGGTTAGTTACAAACTGTCTGTTGGTATCTGCAGCCTACCTGGATTCTGCAGCATGTGGATTAGCACAGTCACTTTGGTTAAGGCAGGTTTCCATTTCCCAGCATGCTTTACTCCTTGTCCAATTTACATCAAATCAATCATAGACTTTATCCTTTTGACGGTAACTATCTATTAGTTATTTTCCTGATTACTTGCTTTACCTGCACACGAACCTTCAGTGATTCATGTACCAGGACCCACAGATCCCTCTGCACCTCAGAGATGTGCAACCTTTGATCATTCAGATAAGGTGTTTATTTTTAACTCTTTCTGCCACAATAGACAGTTTCCCGTTCTCTATCATTTTCCTCCAGATGTCAGAATTTTCACTCACTGAACCAATCCTTCCACTTTGTAGACTCTTCATGTTCTCTTCACAATGCACTTTCCCAGCTAGCTTTGTGTCGTCAATAAATTTAGCTCCATACATTCAATCCTTCCATCCAAATCATTTGTGTAAATTGTGAAGAGTTGAGCTCATTGTGCCCCGTTTCCCTGTCTGCCGCTCCTCCCTGTACATTCAGATGTGGTTCCTGATTGCTGACACCACAGGTCCCTCTCCTGCCTGAGCAGCTGCCTGGTCTCTGCCGGTCCCTCCGAGTGCCAACGGCCTGGGGCATTTCTTCCTCAGCTGCAGAGCTGTGGCAGTGAGGTGCTCACCAGCTTGTGCTCCCACATTCTCTAAGGCTAATCTTCCCACCGAGGTCTCAGGGTCTGAGCTGGTGGGGTGCCTTTTACACCTCAGTACTCTCGTCCTCACAGCAGGAGGAGGTGGCTTGGGTGGGAAACGGCCACGTCACTGTGGGGGTGTGGAGATGCTGGTGGTACCCATAAGGCACAGAGAGAGACAGAGAGAGAGAGAGACGTTTGAATTTTCCAAATCAGACAACTAAATAACACTTCAACCTTTGCACTATTTACAAACTCCCAGCCCTCTTGGCCCACTCCCATATTTTCATCGTTCCTTTACTCAGCAACCCTCACACATTCTATCCAGATCAGGGAAAAGTTTTACTTTACTCTGGGACAAAGGCACTGGCTTGAATCCAGTTCAATGAAACCGTACGTTCAGTGACTGTAATTAATGTCGATCTCTGTGGGCCCTACTGAGTCTCTGGATGGCATCCTCCTATTATTAATAAATGAGTGTCAGCTGCAACATTCCTCGAAACAGGGAGAGATGACAGCTCAGAATCTGCGGAGAGCAGACCACAATGTTCCCACAATGGGCAGGAGTCTGTCTGGGATAATTGGCTAATTTTCTACAAATTATCAACAGATGTATTTGGAACGTCGGATCCGATGCATACTTCTACTTATTCAACAAGTTTACTATCTGACTCTCGCTGTTGTTGGCATTCCGAATAAGTGTCTTGATCCAGCTGGTAATACTATGAATCATGATTTAACTTTTTTTTAACTGTTCTTGTCATTTCCCATTCTGCTGCTTGCTGCTCCCGCTGTCACTAAGTCTCTACCAGCAATCAGTGGATTTATGAATAACTAGTTTCCTGCCAATCTCACTTTAATCTTGAGAAGACCAACACCATTTTCTTTGGTTCCCATAAAAAAATCAGTCTCCTTTCATTCTGTTTAATCTCCCTGGCTTCAGGCTGAACCAAAATGTTTGTAACCTCAGGGCGCCCTTTAACCGTGACCTGAGGTTTGACCCCACATCCTCTCCATTGCAAAGCTTGTTTACCATCCCCTCTGTAATATCTCCGTCTCCTGCCTGCTTCATCCGGTATGCTGCACACTACACCGTCTGTGGGTTTGATTAATTCAGACCCAAGTATTCCACTGATATCACCTTCAGTCTCACAGTATCAAACTTCAATAAACCAGCACTCACCCAAACTTCTGCTGCCCGTTCTGAACTCCCATCATGTTCGGTTTATCATATCTCTGTGTCCTAATTGACCAAAAAACATTCCTGATCCAACAACGTCCCATTTTAATATTCTCATTTTGGGGTTCAAATTCCTTCAACGCCCGACTTGTCTGATTATTCCCATCCCCGGTCATAACCTATCATCCTGTAGGTAGAGTCACAGAGTCACACAGCAGCCTTCCCTGTTCTCAGTTCTGACCCCATCTTCCTGCAAATCTATCCCATTCTAATTTTAACTTATTCCGTTGTGTAAATTTGTTTCTTTCACGTTGTCTCTCCCTCTTCTACATCTTACTTTCTCTGTCACTTTCCCTCTTCGTCTTCTGTTTAAACCTCTTTCACATCCACTCTCTCTTTGCCCCCCTCTCCGTTGTCTGGATGGTCACTCTAAGGGAGGTGCTCCTGCCTCTGTTAGTGTGTGTATGCCCTGCAGACACACCCACCCACAGGGTCATCCAACCAGATCCTCCAAAGGCAATGGGCTCCAGTGTCGGGCAGGCTTCCTTCAGCCCAGCTCTAGGCCCCGGGAATGCACCTCGACCTGGCGGTAGAGTGAGAAAGAAGATGTCCTGGTGGTGACAGAAATGGCAGTTAGGGCAGCGGTATGCACCTCCTGCCAGATTGTGGGATCAGGGAATAGTCTAGTGTCCTTGATGACTGTGTCTACAGGAGGTGTGACCGGCTACAGCTCCTCACAGACCACGTGGTTCAGTTGGAGAGGGAGTTGGACACACTGAGGAGCATACAGGGGGCAGAGAGTGTGATAGACACGAGTTACAGTGATGTGGCTACACCACAGGTTCAGTAAGGTAGATGTGTGACTGACAGGAGAGGCAGGTAGTGCAGGAGTCTCCAGTGGCTATTCCCCTCTAGAACAGGTATAACGTTTGTAATACTTTTGGTGGTTATAATCTCTCTCAGGGAAGTACAACAGCAGCAGACAGGCCTGTAGTACCATGAATGGCTTACCTGCAAACCTTCAGGAAGGCAATTGCAACAGAACATCAGGTGACTCGTTGGTCAGGGGCACAAACAGGGTATCTGTGGCAGTAACAGACACTCCAGGAGAGTGTGCTCCCTCCCTGGCTCCAGGGCTGATGGCATCTCTGACAACTGCATGGAATTCCTCAGGGGGTGGGGGAGCAGAGAAAGGTACCGTACACACTGGTACCAACAACATAGTGAGGAAAAGGGATGAGGTCCTGAAGGTAATTTGAAAGGGAGGTTGGTAGAAGGTAAAATGTCGGATCTCAAGGGTAGTAACATGGGGACAACTAGCATTAGCGAGAATAGGAAAAGGAGGATTTGGCAGATGGAAGTGTGGCCGAGAGGTGGTGCAAGTGGAAGGGATTCAGATTCTTGGCTCACTGGGATGTGTTCTGGGGCAGAGCTGACCTGTCAAAGTGGGACAGGTTGTACCTGAACTGGAGGCAGCCAATATCCTGGTGGGGAGATTTGTGAGAGCCACTTGGAATGGGTTAAACTAGTCTGTCAGGGAGGGGAGGACGGGTGTTGGGGGGATCCAAAATAGTAGGGACACATAAGAGAAGTTTAATGACAGTTTAGAAGTTAATGCGAGCAAGTAAAACAGTCAAGGCAGTTTTGGTAATCTTGCACTGGACAGGGCAGATTAGAGTACGCAGGAAGCAAGGGAAGTCAGGGTTAACCCTCATTGATTTCAAAGCACGAGGGCTGCGAGATAAGGGAAATGAATGGAATCATGGGACGGTGACATTACAGAAATATGGCTATAACCAGCACTGCACTATAGGAATCATTGATGGATCTACTTTTAATCATCATTTACTTAAATAATATGAACGAGAATTCAGCAGGAATGATTAGTAAGTATATGGATGCCACGAAGATTGGTGGTACAGTGGACATTGAAGAAGGTTATCTGCGAATACAGTGAGACCTTGATCAATTGGGCCATTGGGCCGAGGAATGTCCGTTGGAGTTTAGTTTTGATAAATGTGAAGTGTTGCATTTTGCTGGGTCAAACCCGGGCAGGACTTTCCCAGCCATTGTTCTGGTCATTGTGAGGGGTGTTATAAAACAAGGAGATCCTGGGGTACAGAGTCATTGCTCGTTGAAACTGGAGTCACAGGTAGACAGGGTGGTCAAGGAGGCTTTCAGGATGTTTGCATTCATTGGGGAGAGCATTGAGTATAAGAGTTGGGACATTTTGGTGCAGCTGTACAAGATGTTGGAAAGGCTACATTTGGAGTGCTGTGTGCAGTTTGGTCACCGTACTATGGAAAGGATATAATTGAACTGGAAAGAGCACAGAAAAGATTTAGGAGTATGCCTCCTGAACAGGAAGGTCTTGAGCTTGACAGGCTGGGAGTGTTTTTCCTGCAGAATAAGAGACTGAGGGGAGCCCTTATAGATGTCCATAAAATCATGAGAGGCAGAGAAAGCCAACAGCATTTCCCCAAGTTAGGGGAGTCTGAAACTAGAGAGCACAGGTTTCGGCTGAGAGGAGAGAGACACAAATAGGTGCAGAGGGCCAATTGCTTCCCACAGAAGGTGGTGAGTGTCTGGAATGGCTCGCAGAGGTAGTGGTGGAAGTGAGTACGATTTTGTCATTTAAGAAACATTCAGACATGTATCTGTTTGGGATAGGTATGAAAGGAAATGGACTAAACGTAAATAAACTGGACAAGTTAAATTGCACAAACAGGGTAGCATGGACATTTTGGGCCGAAGGGCCTGCTTCCGTGCTGTAAACCTGTATGGCACTAAATGCTCTGAGCTGTTTGGGGAAGGAGCTGCAATGTACAATATTAAAGGGTCTGCCCTTCAATGTCTTGGGGTGTGCGCCGAGAGACCTTGCCCATTGAAGGGGCCTCCCATTGCACGGACTTGCAGATACCCCACCCCCACCCGAGGCTGCACATCCAAACACTTACCCTGCTGGCCTCATGTTCAGGTGCAGCCATCTTCATTTCTGATTCACAGCAGGATGGAAGGCAAGAGCAGGCTTCCTTCAGACACTGAGTTCCAGCCTCCTCCTCTGCACACAGAGGAACCCTTAAGGATAAAATGTCCCTTCCTGCTCTCACACCCTCCTCACCCTGTTAACCTCTCAGCCTTCAAACCTCACCGAGTCTACAACCAACCCATCTGCATCGAAATACCCTCCAGTCCTGACCTCAGTCCGGTCGGGTAGATATGTCTGGGTTAGGAATGCGCTGGCCCCCTCCTTGTATCCAGGGTGTTGCTGACTCTCACTGAACCTCTCACTCTTACATAGTGAGTTGTCTCCCTTCAGTATCATCATTCCCAAGCTTCCCAACTCCGATTCCCACTGTTATGTTCCCCAGCCATCATTCCACAGAAGTGGCCTTCTTGGCAGTGCCCTTGGCTGGGAGATGTACCAGATGGTGCATGGTGACACTGACACATGTCAGATTCCAATGTTTGTAAACGTGGGCTGTGTGCGGTCACACCGAGAAACCAGACCTTGAGCTGTTGCTGCTGGGGTTCCAAGCTGGAGGGCTGGAGGAACAAGTAGTGAGCTGGAGTCACCAGGTTTCCAGTCTGACTTCCATGTTGGGAATTCTCTGTGTCTAGTATCTATCCAGTAGATGGTAGAATGGGAATCTGCATACTAATGAGTTGAGATTTGGTGTTAATGAGGGTGATAACGAGCAATGTCGATAAATGCCTCTCACTGTAGCCCACCTTGTTCATGCCCCTGTATTGCTCGCTAGGTTTCTCTTGTACTCTAATTGTTCACTCCTTGTTAATCTTTTAGCCAGTCTGTGCTAGCTTTTATTTTCCTTATCTACCAGCAAACATTTCACAATCATCTGTTTTTTTTTATTGAAGCTTGATGTCATTTTTAACACTGATGATGGGTGCTCAATTTGGAACTTATCCTTTCTCATTTTGAATGCATTTATTGTGTATAATCTGAACGATGTCCTTAAATGTCGACCACTACTGTGTTCTCCCTGAACCTCATTTACGTGTTCTCTTTAGTTCGGTCTAATTTCATGCTCTCAGATCTACCCATCCTTAAATTCATAACACTCATCTTGGACCCACTCTTCTGTCCCTCACACTCTGTTTCCCCATGTCCTTTAACTTTTCCTGCCTCAATTATTTCTCCATTTCCATATTTATAATCTACTACTGAATCGATATGTGTCACTCTATTAGACTGTGAATTCCAAATTTTAATCACTTATTGTGTATAACAATTATGTTCGTGTCATCCTCTGCTTCTTTTGCCAATCATATTAAATCTGTGTGCTCTGATAACTGACTTTACATGCCTTGAGGAGTGTGGGCATGGAGGAGACCATCCAGCCCATCGAGCCTGCTCTGTCATTGAATTTGATTGTGGCTTATTGGTCATTTCAATTCCTCTGACCCAGAATATCCTCATAACTCTTTATGTGATTGATACTGACAATTTTCTTGTGGCCTCCCCACCACATCCTTATGTCCTCCTTGTCGCCTCCAAGTCTCCTTGCAGCTTCCCTCTTGCCCCTACAACACTCCTGGACCTGTCTGCAATGGCTGGCTTGGCTCCTCCCTCTGGCTCTCCCTCCCGGACCTGGCCTTCCTCCACCTGTTCCTCGCCTTCAGCCCACCTTCCTCCAGAGAGACCCCCATTGGCAGCAATTACCGAGTTGCCTGCTGTCCCCTCACCCAACACACAATCACCAAACACAAGTTGTTTCTCTCTTGCATTTGTTACTGATAAGCTCATCAGTAAACCTTTCAATGGAAAGCATGGAGAGAAGCAGCTTGTGATTGGAAATGCAGTTGATCTCCTTTCTCACCAACTTCTGGGTACTATTGGAAAATTAAAACCAGCGCATCTGCTAACGCATCCAGCATTCCTTTCAAATCCCTGAGATCCAATTTCTCAGAACACGGGATACATCAGTCTTTGGTTTGAATAATTTTCTGAGCAACATGTCACAATGATTGTAATTGTGTCTAATACATCCCTTTTTTTCAACTTGTTATTCACACTTAATTCTGGCATGTTGTTTGCATTCTGAAGACAGACATGAAATATCCGTTCAATAATGCCAGTTTATATTCCATTATTATATCATTACTGGATGTAATAACAGTTTTGAATATTTCAACAACTATTGTAACTTATTGACTGTAAACATAATGAGGTATAACTTTACTTTCACCCCAACGTAGCATGATCTTGTTTGTCTTCCTTTCTCATAGTTAACATAGTGACAATAGTGATTCTGTCGCAGAAAAAGTGTGATCTTTCTAAATGTATCACTAGCTATCTCGTGGCCATGGCAGCAGTAGGCTTACTGCTCATGATTATTGATCTGATATCGAGACACATTCCAATTATTTATAAAACTGAATTTAAATTTCTGAAGACCATCCCCGTGTGTAACATCCATGCTGTCCTGGTTTTTGCAGCTGTGGATTGCTCTGTCTGGTTCATGGTCACTTTCACCTTTGATAGATTTGTGACCATTAGTTGTCACAAGATGAAAGGCAACTATTGCACTGAAAAAAACAGCAGCCGTGGTGCTGGGAACAATAACTGTGCTCAGCTGTTTAAAGAACATTTCCTGGTATTTTATGCTAACACCTTGGTATAGTCTGAGGAACCAGCCTTGGTTTTGTTTGGCAAAAGAATATTTTATGTTATCTCCAGTCTGGGGATCGATTGAGCTTATTCACTATATTCTGAACCCAGCACTCCCATTTGTTCTCGTTCTGCTGCTCAATGCTTTCACTGGGAGGTACATTTTAGTGGCCAGCAGAACCCGCAGGAGACTCCAGTCTGACAGAAGGGGACAGCATTCCAAGGACCGACACTTGGAGAGCCGAAGGAAATCCATCATTTTAATGATTGTTATCTCAGGGAATTTCATCCTGTTATGGTCAATGTATGTGGTGTATTCTATTTGGAGACGCATGTATCAGTTTGTGTATGCGGTTCTATATTTACATTAGTTTTCACGAGATATAGGACTCATTCTCTAGCTTCTCGGTTGATGCACAAACACGTGTATATATGCCGTGAGCGAGACTAAGTTCAGAGAACAGCTGAAGAACATGTTAAAATACCGTTTTGCTCGATTAGCGGGTTCAGAAAAGATTGACAAGGATATTGCCAGGGTTCGAGGATCTGAGCTACAGGAAGAGGCTGAACAGGCTGGGGCTGTTTTCCCTGGAGTGTCGGAGGCTGAGGGGTGACCTTATAAAGATTTACGAGTAAAACATGAGGTCTGCAGATGCTGGAGATCACAGCTGAAAATGTGTTGCTGGTCAAAGCACAGCAGGCCAGGCAGCATCTCAGGAATAGGGAATTCGACGTTTCGAGCATAAGCCTTTCATCAGGAAAGAGAGAGAGTAGCCAAGCAGGCTAAGATAAAAGGTAGGAAGGAGGGACTTGGGGGAGGGGCGATGGAGGTGGGATAGGTGGAAGGAGGTCAAGGTGAGGGTGATAGGCCGGAGTGGGGTGGGGGCGGGGAGGTCAGGAAGGAGATTGCAGGTTAGGAGGGCGGTGCTGAGTTGAGGGAACCGACTGAGACAAGGTGGGGGGAGGGGTGCAGGTTAGGAGGGCGGTGGCCTCCTCTATATTGGGGAGACAGGCCGCTTACTTGTGGAACGCTTCAGAGAACACCTCTGAGCCACCCGGACCAACCAACCCAACCACCCCGTGGCTCAACACTTTAACTCCCCCTCCCACTCCACCAAGGACATGCAGGTCCTTGGACTCCTCCACCGGCAGAACATAACAACACGACGGCTGGAGGAGGAGCGCCTCATCTTCCGCCTGGGAACCCTCCAACCAAAAGGTATGAATTCAGATTTCTCCAGTTTCCTCATTTCCCCTCCCCCCACCTTGTCTCAGTCGGTTCCCTCAACTCAGCACCGCCCTCCTAACCTGCAATCTCCTTCCTGACCTCTCCGCCCCCACCCCACTCCGGCCTATCACCCTCACCTTGACGTCCTTCCACCTATCCCACCTCCATCGCCCCTCCCCCAAGTCCCTCCTCCCTACCTTTTATCTTAGCCTGCTTGGCTACTCTCTCTCATTCCTGATGAAGGGCTTATGCTCGAAACGTCGAAATCCCTATTCCTGAGATGCTGCCTGGCCTGCTGTGCTTTGACCAGCAACACATTTTCAGCTTATAAAGATTTACAAAATTATGGGAAGCATGGATAGGATATATAGACAAAGTCATTTCCCTGGGGTCAGGGAGTCCAGAACTAGAGGGCATAGGTTTGGGTGAGAGTGGAAAGATATAAAAGAGACCTAAGGGACATTTCCTTCATGCAGAGGGTAGCACGTGTATAGAATGAGCTGCCAGAGGATGTGGTAGAGGCTGGTACAATTGCAATATTTAAGAGACATTTGGATGGGTATATGAATAAGGGGTTTTGGAGGGATATGGGCCGGGAGCTGGCAGGTGGGGCTAGATTGGTTTGGGATATCTGGTCGGCACGGAGGGGTTGGGCCAAAGGTTCTGTTTCAATGCTGTGCATCTCTATGACTCAATGACTCGATGAGATGGATTGATGCAATCTGGGATCACAATTGAACAATCCAGACTCCTTGGGTCCGTGATGAAGACACAGTGAGGTCAGTCTGCTCTCCTTGACGTCTGTGAGATACACAGAGTAGGTTCAGTCAACATTCCCCACGATCCTTGAAACAGACAGAGTGCAGTCAATCAGTCTTTCCTGGATCAGTCTTAGAAACACAATGTTTCCCTTTGTTAAGGGATACAAATCAGCCCTTATTGACACTGTGCATCAGTCCTCACGTTGAGGAACACTGTGCAGTAGATGTGCCTGTGTAAAGTTCCTGAAGAGCACTGAAAATAAAGTCTCCATCAGCTATCTCTTCAATCGTCACTACATATGTAACATTCACTGATTGCAGCTCAATTTAGCCTGGCCAAGCCAACGAACCGACACATTTTGGACTGTGGAAGGAAAGTGGAGTACCTGACAGAAACCCACTCAGACACGTGCAGCCTGTCTACACCCCACAATGACAGAGTCATCCAGGGCTCGAAATAAACCCAGCCCCCTGGCACTCTGAGACAGAGTGTTTGTGTTTCATTTGGTAAATCTTGCTAATACAGTCCATTTTGTTTAAAACGGTGTGGTTTGACCAGTTGCATCCCTCCTGGAATATCAGTGTAACACCTGCTTAAAACAACTGGCAAAGTGAGAGCCTGGGTTACTTGTTTGAAATGTTTTGAGGGGGTCTGGCCTGGTCCAGAACAGAATGGGTCTCTTTGTGGGATTTGTTCTATAGTTCCAAATTGGGATTAGAGTTGTTGGACCTCAAGGT
This sequence comes from Hemiscyllium ocellatum, assembly GCF_020745735.1. Taxonomy (NCBI): domain Eukaryota; kingdom Metazoa; phylum Chordata; class Chondrichthyes; order Orectolobiformes; family Hemiscylliidae; genus Hemiscyllium; species Hemiscyllium ocellatum. Next base: position 15,609,253 of record NC_083412.1, read on the forward strand.
AGTGACTGATAGATGTTCATGTCTTTTGTTCCAGGTGTTGTATTCGGTTGGGTTAAACAGTGCTTGCGAAAGCAATGGCCCTTCCAGTCACCAAGAGTTTTCTGGGGATGGAAGAAGTGACCTTTAGGGTTTTACAAAAGGTGATTAAGTCCAAGCTGCTGGAATTAGCAGACAAGCTGGGGATGGAGCTGCCCCCTTCCGTGAGGAAAGGACAGATAGTTACAGCAATACCTCAGCATTTCAATTTGCTGGAAACACTCGAATAATCTTTAGAGATGGCCAAAATTAAATTGAAAATGAAGCAGCTTGAGTTAGAGGCAAAGGACGAGGAAAGGGCAACAGAAATGAAACAGTTTGAATTATGATTGAAAGTAGAGGAAAGAGAAAAAGAACAAATTGCTTTCACAGCACAAAAAGAAAGAGAGAGAGAGGAAAGAGAGAAAGAGGGAACGTTTGAACTTCAGAAATTGGTACTGAGACAGGAGTTCAAAACTTCCCTTTCTGAAGCAGTGCACACTCATGTGGAAGAACAGAGAGCTAAAATGGCAAGCTTTGCAGCTGAAATGGCTGATGGTTATGATTTGGCTCATAAATCAAAGATTAGCTCCAAACTCAATTTCAATCTGTGAGGGATAGAAATTTGTGAAAAGAGAAATCCTCACGTGGAAAGGGAAAGGTAGATCTCAGTGAAGATTAAAAGAATAATTTACCCACAGGGTAATAAAGAAAACCCTTGAAGAGGAAGGAGAAATTTAAAAATTCCAGTAATTTCACTGCAATAAATTAGGCCACATGATATCACATGTGGGTTAGGAAAAATAGTTGGAAGCCTGATGTAGGAAAACAGGATTAGCCAGTGAATTTTGTTAGAGTGATAATGAAAAGCACAATGGAGGCTAGAAAGCTGCACCAGAATGAACAAACAGGTCAGAGGTCGGTTTAGGAAGAAGTGCCAGATCTTCTTAAACCATACACTTGTGAAAGTAAAGTTTACTCACATAGGGCACAAGCAGCAGGTTAAGAGGTTACAATACTAAGAGATAGAGGATCCTCTCAATCTGTGATGGTGAAATCTAAGGAAATATGTACCTCTGAAGGACTATTAATAGGTAAGTTACTAGTTACAGGAATCCACAGTGAGACAAGAAGCACTCGGTTATGTGAAGTGAGGTTAGAGTGTCCCGTGAAGAGTGGAGATGTTGTGGTCGGAGTACTGAACAAACTCTCAGATCCAGGAGTGCAGTTTGTCCTTCCTAATGATATAGCTGTGCCACAGTTAGGAGTGCTGCCTACTGTGGTTGAAAAGCCAGTGGAAACTCAGGCAACTGAACTATTGCTGGACACGTATCCTGGTATTTTTCCTGACTGTATGGTAACAAGATCACTGAGTCATCAGTTGAAAATGTAGAGATCAGACAGTACAGAGAAGAAAGTTGAAGTGGAATCAACAGAGACCCTGTTTGGGTGGCAGAGTGGCTGAGTTGTCAGCACTGCTGCCTCATAGCACCAGGGTCCTGTATTTGATCGCAGCCTCGGGTGGCTGTCTATGTGGAGTTTGCAAATTCTCCCTGTGTTTGTGTGAGTTTCCTCCCACAATCCAACGATATACAGGTTAGGTGAATTGGCCATGCTAAATTGCCCACAGTGTTCAGGAATGTGTAGGTTAGCTGCATTAGTCAGGGGTAAATGTCGAGTAATAGGTCTGGGTGGGTAATTCCCTGGATGGTCAGTGCGCATTGCTGGGCTGTAGGGCATGTTTCCACACTGGAGGGATTCTATGATTATTGATCAGATGGTTGACACAAACCAGCAACATTTCGATCACAATGTAGACATCTTTTGCTCAGATAAATTCATTGAGTGACGGCTGAAAAATGAACATGAAAGCAATTGTATCAAAAGACAGTCACCGAGAAAGAATCCAAACGTATTTCTGAATGTTTCTAATGTAAAAATGCTGTCTTAATGAGGAAATAGAATGTATTGTTGCATTCTTGCAATCTTCCATCATGTCATTTTTGTGTTCTTGCATTTTCTTTCGTTCTGTCATTCTTGCATTTTTGTAATTTTGCATCCTGGCATTCTATTAATCTTGGAAGGTGCCACTGTTTAAGAAGGGTGGTAAGGACAATCCAGGGAACTATAGGCCAGTGAGCCTGACCTCGGTAGTGGGCAAGTTGTTGGAGGGAATCCTGAGGGACAGGATGTACATGTATTTGGAAAGGCAAGGACTGATTCGGGATAATCAACATGGCTTTGTGCTTGGGAAATCATGTCTCACAAACTTGATTTAGTTTTTTGATGAAGTAACAAAGAAGATTGATGAGGGTAGAGCATTAGATGTGATCTATATGGACTTCAGTAAGGCATTTGACAAGGTTACCCATGGGAGACTGATTAGCAAGATTAGATCTCATGGAATATAGGGAGAACTAGCCATTTGGATACAGAAGTTTTTCAGTCTGGAGGTCTGTGACCATTTGAGTGCCACAAGGATCGGTGCTGGGACCTCTACTTTTTGTCATTTACATAAATGATTTGGATGCGAGCATAAGAGGTACAGTTAGTCAGTTTGCAGATGACACCAAAATTGGAGGTGTAGTGGACAGCGAAGAGGGTTACCTCAGATTACAACAGGATCTGGATCAGATGGGCCAGTGGGCTGATAAGTGGCAGATGGAGTTTAATTTAGATAAATACAAGGTACTGCATTTTGGGAAAGTAGGACTTATACGCTTAATGGTAAGGTCCTAGGGAGTGTTTCTGAACAAAGAGACCTTGGAGTGCAGGTTCATAGCTCCTTGAAAGTGGGGTTGCAGGTAGATAGTATGGTGAAGAAGGCGTTTGGTATGCTTTCCTTTATTGGTCAGAGTATTGAGTAAAGGAGTTGGTAGGTTATGTTGTGGATGTTCAGGATATTGGTTCGACCACTGTTGGAATATTGTGTGCAATTTTGATCTCCTTCCTATCGGAAAGATGTTGTGAAACTTGAAAGGTTTCAGAAAAGATTTACAAGGATGTTGCCAGGGTTGGAGGATTTGAGCTACAGGGAGAGGCTAGATTTGCTGGGGCTGTTTTTCCTGGCGCGTCGGAGGCTGAGGCGTGACCTTATAGAAACTTACAAAATTATGAGGGGCATGGATAGGATAAATAGGCAAAGTTTTTTCACTGGGGTCGGTGAGTCCAGAACTAGAGGGCATAGGTTTAGGATGAGAGGGGAAAGATATAAAAGAGACCTAATGGGCAACGTTTTAACTCAGAGGGTTGTATGTTTATGGAATGAGCTGCCAGAGGAGGTGTTGGAGGCTGGTGCAATTGCAACATTTAAGAGGCATTTGAATGGGTATATGAATAGGATTAGTTTGGAGGGATATGGGCCGGGTGCTGGCAGGTGGGAATACATTGGGTTGGGATATCTGTCCAGCATGGATGGGTGGACCGAAGGGTCTGTTTCCATGCTGTACATCTCTATGACTCTACATGGGGCAACAATTCATGGAGTTGTATTGCCAGCGGGATACAGAGGGGAGGCGCTGTGAGTGGCGCATGAGCTCCTTCTGGCGCGCCGGGTTGGGGGGGGGGCGCATTTAGGATTGAGAAAATCTCAGGCTAAAATACAAAATCATTTTTGGTGGCCTTGACTGCACTAGATGTGGTTGAACTTTGCCCATCATACATGTCAGCTAATTGGAAAACCACAGGCAGTAAAAAAAACCCTGCACCTTTAATACCTGTTCCAACATTTGAGTAAACCTTTACAAGAGTCTGAATTGATTTCATAAGATCCCTATCTCAAACAAAAAGTGGGAATCAGTATTTGTTAACAAGAACGAACGTGTCCACGAGATTTCCAGAGATCATTCCATTATGCAATATCACAGCTAAAATGATTGGAGTGGAGTTACTCTCTTTGTTTTGACTAAATATGGACTATTCAAAGCGATACGATTAGATCAGGGTCAAACTTTACATCAACATGATTCACGGAAATTATGGACAGCTGAGAAATAAAACAAGTCAAAAACAACTGAGTACGTTCCAGAGTAGCAGGAACTGTTGGAAAGTTGGCATCAGACATCAAAGGCCGTGTTGAGGACTCATAGTCAAGACTATCCAGATGATTGGGAGAAGGGAATTTCGTTCGTGCTTTTTACGATCAGAGATATGAAATTCGGAATGTCATTGATCCTTCAATCCACATGTTTAATTTTTGCAATAACGTCAATTAAACAGTACCGCATCTTTTGAACGTCTATGAATAAAACTGGAACAAGATAAACTCAGCAAGTTCCGCTAAATTTATCAAAGAACTCCATCAAACCCATGTTGCTGTCATTTGTTAAACTCTTCTTCAAACGAACAGACGTATATGTTATCTTGGATTGTCCGGATACAACCCTCACACCTTCTACCCAGACCAGGTAAACGTTTTATTTTATTCTGGTACAAAGACACTGGATTGAAAGAAGTTCAAGGGGGTGTGAGCAAGTGATCTGGCATCTGATGGGATCTGTTGGTCCAATATGCAAATTGGAGTGGGTAAAGAGTTAGTGGGGAGGCTGCAGTTGATTAATGCCAGGACCAGCATTTCAAAGCACTTCATGACCACCGAGGTGAGGGCCATTGGGCTGTAGTCACTGAGACATGCTGCATGAGCCTTCTTTGGGACACGAATAATGTTGGCCTTCTTTAAAAAAAAATGGCAAGAGTGGAAGCATTAGGTTTTGTGATGAGAAGAATTTCCAATTCCCCCCTTTCTGGTTGAAAAAGCGAATTCTGAATCTCACCAGTGAGGGGTGACCACTTCATTTTCATGCTGCTAAATCTCATTAGGAGCTGATCTTGCCTCATTTCGATGGAGATTCTAAACTTTCCTTCAATTCTGATGGAAACCAGATGGTGCCAGTCCCCAACAGGAAAGCCTGGGCAGTTACCTGGAGGCAGGAGATCACTGTTTGCTTCTCCAGGTCTCCATCCATCTCCACCATCAGCACCATTTCACTGCATGCTCCATCAACACTGTCCTCTCCCACACTTTGTCGGTGTGTGTGGGCATCACCAAACCCCAGCCTCACCACATCATTCTGGCTGCTTTCAGATTAACTCACCCTTCACTGTGGAGCTCAGAGACAATGATGTCGTACCTGCTTCTGCCAGGTTGGTTCACAGTCAGGGACATGGGCACATATCGTGCAGCAACATAAGATGCACCATTTGGCTCTGAGCTAGCTTTCTAAAGGCTCATTCACTTTGTGTTTACCTGTGGGTGGGGGTCAGGTTTATCTCAGTGTTTAGTGCAGAGTGACAAGCATGCATCATGTCACTGGTCAGAGTATCACACAGTACAGTGGGTGAATCTGTATCGACGACAGCATGGTGGTGTGAAGAGAACATTATTTATTCATTGGTGGCATTGTCCTTAGCTGGCTGGGCCAGCATTTATTGCCCATCCCTAGTTGCCCTTGAGAATTTGGTGCTGAGTTAACTTCTTGAACCCCTCCAGTCTACCTGTTGTGGGTTGACCCACAATGTCATTCGGGCAGGAATTCCTGGATTTTAACCCAGTGATGGTGAAGGAACGGCGATGTATTTCCAAGTTAAGGGTGTATGGAGGACTGAGTGAAGGGTATGGAGGACTGAATCGAGGTATATCGAGGACTGAATTGAGGTGTGTGAAGGTCTGAGTGGAGCTATTTGGAGTACTGAATCGTGGTGTATAGAGGACTGAATCAAGGTATATAGAGGATTGAATTGAGGTGTATGGAGGAAATGAGCCATAACGTGTTGATTAGAAGAGATTCTGGCTCCAGTTAGATAACAGGTCTTACGTCCCTCATATGCCTAGAAGATAAAAGTATTTGGAGTTACATAGAATTCAGTACAGAAAGGCGTTTAATGTGGTGTTTTCAGGGAAGTTTTTCAAACATACACATTTTGGTAATGTTATGCAAGTGAAAGAGGACAATGGTTCCTTTTCAAAACAGTCCAAAGAAAAGAAGCCATCTTGTACAGCCACACAGCTGCACTTATTCCCAGAATAGTCCCACACCAGTCTATGGGTCACAACAAAGCAACTGCATGAGACACACGTACATGATGATAGAATTGATGAATAAATAAAGCACGTGAGGTATCAAACACGAAGTTTTAATTAATATTGGACAAATAGAACAACACAGCATAGAACAGGCCCTTCGGCCCACGATGTTATGCCGAACATTTGTCCTAGCTTAAGCACCCGTCCATGTACCTATCCAATTGCCGCTTTAAGGTCACCAATGATTCTGACTCTGCCACTCCCACAGGCAGCGCATTCCATGCACTCACCACTCTCTGGGTAAAGAACCTACCCCTGACAGCCCCCTATGCCTTCTACCCTTCACCTTAAATTTATGTCCCCTTGTAACACTCTGTTGTACCCGGGGAAAATGTCTCTGACTGTCTACTCTATCTATTACGCTGATCATCTTATAAACCTCTATCAAGTCACCCATCATCCTTTGCCGTTCCAATCAGAAAAGACCTAGTACTCTCAACCTATCCTCATACGACCCATTCTCCATTCCAGTCAACATCCTGGTAAATCTCCTCTGCACCCCCTTCCAAAGCCTCCACATCTTTCCTGAAGTGAGGCGACCTGAACTGCACACAATACTCCAAATGTGGCCTTACCAAGGTCCCCTACAGCTGCAACATCACCTCACGACTCTTGAATTCAATCCCTCTGCTAATGAACACTAATACACCATAGGCCATCTTACACCTGCGTGGCAACTTCCAAAGAGCTATGAACATAGACCGCAAGATCCCTCTGCTCCTGCACCTTACTAAGAACCCTACCACTAATCCTGTATTCCACATTCTTATTTGTCCTTCCAACATGGGCAGCCTCACACTTGACAGGGTTGAACTCCACATGCCACTCCTCAGCCCAGCTCCGCATCATATCTAAATCCCTTTGCAGCTGACAACAGCCGACCTCACTATCCACAACTCCACCAAGCTTTGTATCATCTGGAAATGTACTGACCCACCCTTCGACTCCCTCTTCCAAGTCATTAATAAAAATTACAAACAGCAGAGGACCCAGAACTGATCCCTGCAGAACTCCACTTGTAACTTGGCTCCAGGCTGAATATTTACCATCTACCACCACTCTCTGACTTCAATCGGTTAGCCAATTGTCTATCCAATGGGCCAAATTTCCCACTATCCCATGCCTCCTGAATTTCCACAAAAGCCTACCATGGGGAACCTTATCAAATGCCTTATTAAAATCCATGTACACCACATCCACTGCTCTAAACTCATCCACATGCTTGGTCACCTCCTCAAAGAATGCAATAAGACTTGTAAGGCAAGACCTACCCCTCACAAATCCGTGCTGGCTGTCCCTAATCAAGCAGTGTCTTTTCGGATACTCATAAATCCTATCCCTCAGTACTCTTCCCATTGCTTTGCCTACCACCTAACTTTTTAAATTCCTGGTGTTATCCCTATTCCCTTTTTTGAACAGGGGCATAACATTCGCCATTCTCCAGTCCTCTGGTACCACCCCCGTTGACACTGAAGACGAAAAGATCATTGCCAACAGCTCTGCAATTCCCCCTCTTGCTTCCCACGTAGTCCTGGGATATATCCCATCAGGCCCCGGGGACTTGTCTATCCTCAAGTTTTTCAAAATGCCCAACACATAAACATTCCTAACAAGTATCTCCTCTAGCTTACCAGTCCATTTCATACGCTCCTCTTCAACAATACTGTCCCTCTCATTTGTAAATACTGAAGAAAAGTACTCATTCAAGACCTCTCCTATCTCTTCCGACTCAATGTACAGTTTCCCACTACTGTTCTTGATCGGACCTACCCTCGTTCTCGTAATTCTCCTGTTTCTCACATACCCATTAAAGGACTTGGGGTTATCCTTGATCCTATCCGTCAAAGATTATTCATGTTCTCTCTTAGCTCTCCTAAACCCTTTCTTCAGCTCCCTCTTTGCTATCCTGTATCCCTTCAACGCTCTGTTTCCTCAACCTTATGTAAGCCTCCTTCTTCCTCTTTACTCGACATTCAACCTCCCTCGTCAACCAAGGTTCCCTCACACAACTATCTCTTTCCTGCCTGACAGGTACATACATATCAAGGACACGTTGTATCTGTTCCTTGAAAATGTTCCACATTTCAACGACATCCTTCCCGACAGCCTATGCTCGCAACCTATGCTCCTCAGATCCTGTATTTGCAGCATTGTATTTACCCTTTCCCCATTGTAAAACCTACCCTGTTGCACGCACCTATCTCTCTCCATAACCAAGGTGAAAGTCACAGACTTGTGGTCACCATCACCAAAATGCTCACCCACTAACAAGCCTATAACTTGTCCCGGTTCGTTACCAAGTACCAAATCCAATATGGCCTCCCCTCTGGTCGGACCATCTACATACTGAGTTAGAAAAGCCTCCTGGACACACTGCACAAACACCGCCCCGTCCAATCTACTTCATCTGAGGAGCTTCCAATCAATATTTTGGAAGTTGAAATCGCCCATGACGACTACCCTGTGGCTTCTGCACCTTTCCAAAATCTGTTTCCCAATCTGTTTCTCTACATCTCTGCTGCTATTGGGGGGCCTATAGTAAACACCCGACAAGTTGACTGCTCCTTTCCTATTTCTGACTTCAGCCCCCACTACGTACAAAGGCAGATCCCTCTCGAACTGCCTTTCTGCAGCCATGATACCATTTCTAATTAGCAACGCCACACCCCCTCATTTTTTACCACCCTCCCTAATCTTACTGAAACATCTGTAACCAGGAACCTCCAACAACCATTCCTGTCCATCTTCTATCCATGTTCCCATAATGGGCACAACATTGTAGTCCCAAGTACCGATCCACACCTTAAGTTCACTAACCTTATTTCTGATACTCCTTGCGTTGAAGCATACACTCTTGAGCCCATCTCTGTGTCCGCAAGTATTCCCTGTTAGTGTTACCTTCTCCACAGCCTACCTACATTCTTGGACGTCCTGAAAAACATCTAACCTACTTGCTGCACTGCAAGTCCGGATCCCATCCCCCTGCCAAATTAGTTGAACCCCCCTGCCCGAAGTGAAAGGGCCAAATGAACTACAAAACAAGGATTTGAGTGCCACATTGTGAGAGCTCCCAATATCCTGGGGGAGCTTGAAGTGTGCTCCTGGACCAGGTTGGGTTTTGTTTGATCAAGGGCGGCACGTTGACACAGTGGTTACCACTGCTGCCTCACAGCGCCAGAGACCTGGGTTCAATTCCCGGCTCAGGCGACTGACTGTGTGGAGATTGCACATTCTCCCTGTGTCTGTGCGGGTTTCCTCTGGGTGCTCTGGTTTCTACCCACAGTCCAAAGATGTGCAGGTCAGGTGAATTGGCCATGCTGAATTGCCCATAGTGTTAGATAAGGGGCAAATATAGGGATATGGGTGGGTTGCGTTTCGAAGGGTTGGTGTGGACTGGTTGGACTGAAGGGCCTTTTTCCACACTGTAAGTAATCCAATCTAATGAAAGTGTTGACTTTTTGGGTTTAACAACTTTCAAAGACAGGAGTCAGAAGCTTTTGTCCATGTGAGCACTTGAGGTGTTTTATCTCAAGGAAGGAAGTGATTTTCTATCCTTGAGTTAGGCTTCAGGCCCAATCTGATACTTGTCTTGTATTTATGACGAGGATAATTGGGCAAATGAATGGCAGCAAGGCGATCAGGATTACGAGCTGGATATTCAGATTTACATCTTCTTGAAAAGATAGACAGGTGTGCAGAGGGGGTGGCGTTGTGTTCTTGTAAGAAATGAATTTATATCAATAATATGAAACAAAGGAGGGTCAGATGGTGTGCAATCTGTGTGGATAGAATTGAAGAAACACAAAGGTTTAAAAGCTACAGCTGGAGTTATGTTCATACTTCCAACAGTTTTCAGGAACTGGGATGCAAGATTCAGCAGGAGATAGGAGATATGTGCAGGAATGGCAATGTTACAGTGATCTTGGGGCATTTCAATATGCAGATGGACTGGAAAATCAGGTTGTTAATGGATTGCAAGAAAATAAATTTATGGAATGTCCATGAGATGCGTTTTTGTAGCAGTTTGTGGTGGAGCCCACTGGGGAACAGGCAGCATTGGATTTAGTGTTGCTCAATGAAGCAGCCTTGATAAGGCAGCTTAAGGTGACGGAACCCAGAGGAGGCACTGATCATAACATGACTGAATTTACTCTGTACTTTAAAGGGAAAAGATAAAATTGGGGAAATGGTATTACAGCTGAATAAAGGCAATTACAGATGTAAGAGGAAGAAGCTGGGTAGAATTGACTGGGAGAGGAACCAAGCAGGAAAGACAGTGGAACTGCCACGGCAGGAGTTTCTGGGAGTAATTCAGGAGACCCAGCCGAAATTCATCCTAAGAAAAAGAAAGCATGGTACAGGGAGGATGAGGAAACCATGGCTGACCAGGGAAGTCAGGGATAGCGTGCAAGCAAAAGAGAAAGCATATAATGTGGCGAACAGCAGTAGGTAAACAGAAAATTGGGAAGATTACAAAGACCAACAGAGGGCAACAAAAAAATGAAATAACGTGCCGAAAGATTAAGTATGTGCATAAGCTAGCTAGTAATATAAAAAGAAGACTGTAAGAGTTCCTTTAGATATATAAAGAGTAAAAGAGAAGCAAAAGTGGACATTGGACTGCTGGAAAATGACAATGGAGAGATAATGGTGGGGAACAAGGAAATGGCTGAGGAACTTACTTTACATCAGTCTTCGTGGTGGAAGACAATAGTAATATCCCACAAATACAGAGAGTGAAGAGGCGGAGCTCAGTATGGTGGCCATCACCCAGGAGAAGGTGTCAGAAAAACTGAAAGTCCTGAATGTGGATAAATCATCTGGGCCAGATGGACTACACCTCAGTATTCTAAAGGAGTTGGCTAAAGAGATCGTGGAGCAAAGTCAGTATGGTTTCATCAACGGGAGGTCATGCCTGATAAACATTCTCGAATTCTTTGAGGAAGTAACAAGGAGGTTGGACCAAGGCGAGCCAACAGATGTTAATGTCTGGACTTCAAAAAAGGCCTTTGCCAAGGTGGCTTACAGGAGGCCTACTGAGTAAGATAAGGGTCCATGGTGTTGGAGGTAAGGTGCTACCATGGAAAGAAGCCTGGCTGTATGGCAGAAAGCAGAGAGTGGGGATAAAAGGCTCCTTCTCAGGATGCCAGCTGTTGAGAATTCTAATCCTGCAAGGCTCAGGGTTGGGAGCACAAATTTTCATTTTATACATTAATGATTAAAATGAAGGAATCAAAAGTATTCTAGTTAAGTTTGCAGATGATACTAAGGTAGGTAGAGGGACATGTAGCATTGAGGAGCCAGGGAGGCTGAAGACATAATTGGCAGGTGAGGAGAATGGGTAAACAAGTGGCAGAGCACTGCATGAAAAACTGTGAGTTCATGCACTTTGTCAGGAAATATCGAGGCATGGACTATTTTCCAAATGGGAAGAAAAATGAGAAATCTGAAGTGCAAGGAGACTCTAGTCCAGGATTTTCTCAAGTTAAACTTGCAAGTTGAATCGATAGCTAGGAAGGGAAATGCGATGGTCGCATTTATCTTGAGAGGACTTGAATATAAAAGCAGGGGTGTACTTCTGAGGCTCTATACGACACTGCTCAGAGCACATTCACAGTATTGTGTGCAGGGTTAGGGTTAATAAGGGACTCAATGGGATAGAAAGTAGATGGAAAAAGAGGCTTAAGGCTGGATCCAGATCAACGATGATCTTATCAAAATTTAGATTGGAATGCAGGGGCAAAATGATCTACTCCTCATTCATATATGTTTGTTCACATAGTCTGTGGCATGATCTTCCAGATAACCGTGGATGCAGGCTTATTAATGACTTGTATGGAAGATTGATATGAACTCTTCACTAACAAGGGAGTCAATGGGGTTGGAAAGTATGTGGAAAAGCGTATTACAGTCATAGCAAGATCAACTATGAACAGATGAATTCACAGATCAGACTCAATCGGCCAACTGACCTACTCCTCATTCATAATAGTATGTCACATGTATCCCATGGAGGGCAGACCATCCTCAATGTCTCTTTACCCCAGACCCGAGAGAGGACAGACTGTCCCTGATGTATCTGTATCACATAACTTGGATAGAGCAGACTGATGCCATTGAATCTATATCATTGACTGTGTGAGATCAGGACATTTACTCTGTGTCTGCAGTAGAGCACCAGGACTGCCAACTGAACATGCTCAGTCTGTCTCACAAAGATTGGAGAGTGCAGACTCCCCTCACTGTGTCTGTATCACTGACCCCACGGAGAGTGATTGGGTGGATTCTGAGACAGAACACATTTCTAATCCCTGAATCCTTCAATCCGTTTCATCATTTAATGAATTCCACCAATTGGGTAAGAGGATATTTTACCATGTTCTTCAGCTGCTTCCTGAACTTAGTCTGGGTCACGACATACATACAAGTGTTTGTGCAGCAATTTAGGAGCTGGAGAATGAATCCGATATCTCGGACAAAATAATGTAGATATAGGTCTCTGTTCCCCATCCGATATGTGCGTTTCCTTGGAGAGTATAGCATAAACACTGACCATAACAGGATGAAATTCCCTGAGATAGCAAACAATAAAATGGTGGACTTCTTTCGAGACCCCATTTCTGGGTCACTGGGATTCTCCCCAATGCTGTGAGCCCGAAGTCTCCTATGTGCTCTGCTGGCCACTAAAATGTACCTGACACTTAAAGCATTGAGCAGCAGAATCAGAACAAATGGCACGGCTGGGTTCAGGATATAATAAAGACTCTCGATTGTTCCCCAAACTGGGGATGACAGTATATCAGCTGGTACTGAACAAAACCAGGGGAGATTTCTCAGCAAATACTGAGATGTGAACATAAAATACCAGAAAACGTTCTTCAAACCACTCAGCACAGTCACTGTTCCCAGAACCACAGCTGCTGTCTTCTCAGTACAAAATTTAATTCGCAGATTTGGGCAGCAAATGGCCACATATCGATCAAAGGTAAAAGTGATGGTAACCAGACAGAACAGTCGGTGGCTGCATAAACAAAGACGGCATGGATATTACAGATGGGGATGGACCGTAAAAAACGAAACTCTCTCTTATAAACAATTGGAATGTGTCTCAATAGCAGATCGAGGACAATAACAATTATATCTGCTGTTGACATCACCATCAGGTATCGAGTAATACATTTTGAAAGACCACATGTTCCTTTGGACATAATTATAATTGTTAAGATGTTCACTGTGTGGAAGGAAAATAAACAGGAAAATTAATTAAGCCGGCAGAAAAGTTATCTATTACATGGAGTACATCGTGTGATTTCTCCATGTCCCTGTTTCTCAAAATATATTTAAATATTTATAGCCATAATCATGTAATCTGCTGGGTCCAAAGAATTCAATAAAATTAGCCATTAGGTAGAAGTTCACACTTGAGATGAAACAGAACATGAGGAATAGCAGTTTTTAGAGATGATGCGAAGATAGACAGTGGGCTGGCAGATTATTGAAGTGAAAACAAAAACTCTAGGAGACATCACAAAGACCACGTAAGGAGTATTTCAGTTTCTGAAGTGGAACAGAGTCCCTTCATTAGGGTGGAGGAAGCATCCAGGTTCCTGTTCTTCATCTTTACAGACTCATTCAAAATACATGTGGAAGAATCAGTCCAAGTTCCCCTTCATTAGCATCCAGTGACCATGGAGGTTATCAGCACACATATCCTGTTCCTGATCATTATGCAATCGAGATAGATTAATGTGGAGGTATGTCAGTTAATGTTATTGTCTATGATATCTACTCAGAGATCGTTTCCCTTTGGAGCTGGTGGCCTATTGATTTGAGATGGGAGAGGTCGCAGGTTTGGAAGATGCTGTGAAAGGTGTCTTACGAAGTTGCTGAAATGCACCTTCTACATGTCGCACATTGCTGCTGGGGTGCGTTGATGGTGGAAGCCAGGAATGTTTATGGGTGTGGTGTCAATCAAGGGTGCCTTATTCTGGATATTATCAAGTTTCTTGAGTGTTGTTGGAACAGTATCTACTCTGGCAAGTGGGGAGTATTCCATCACATTCCAGACATGCCCTTTGTAGATATTGAACAGATTTCAAGGAGTCTAATGGTGAGACATGCATTAGAGTATTACCAATCACTTACATGGTCTTGTAAGAATGGTACTTATATAAGTGGTCCAGCTAGTCTGTGGTCAATGGTAATCTACTTTAACTCCGCCCCAGGATGTGGATAGTCTGGAATTCAGTGATGAGAAGACCAATCAATGTCAAGAGAAATAGTAAGATTCTCTGTTTTCAGAAGTATCTGAAAATTATGTGACACACATGCTACTTTCGGCCCAGGTCCACATGGTGTCCAAGTATTTCTATACATGGGCATAGTGTCTGACAAGGGAGAAATGCTATTAATTATTGTGGAATGATCAAGAAACATCCTGAATTCTGACCTTACGATAGAGTGTTTGTTCATGATGAAGCAGCTGAAGATAACTGGGCCAAGGACACTTCCCTGAGGAACTCCTGCAGCGATGTTATGGAGCTGAGGTGACTGACTTCCAACAACCAAACCCATCCTCCAATGTGCCAGGAATGACTCCAACCAATGGGTGTTTCATCACATTTCTTGTTATGTTCTGTTTCATTCAGGTCAGACTTGGTCAATTGCTGCTTTGATGTCCAATACGGTCCCTCTCACCTCACCTCAGGATACAGCTTCTTGTTTGCATAATAGTTGTTATGAGGTCTGGTGCTGAATAACCCTGCAGAACTAGACACCAGTTAACTTGTTATTGCTGAGTAAGTGCAGCTCGGTTGCTCTCTTGATGTCACCTTCCACCTTGTTGCTGTGAATTCTGATCAGACTGATGGGTGGTAAGCATCTTGATTTGCTTTGTTCGACTCTTTGATATTTACCTGTTTAAATCCCCAGATTAATAGGTGGTTCCAGTTTTGTAACTGTACTGGAACATTTCAACTCAGGGCACAGTGAGTATTGGAGCCCTTTACTACTGACAAGATATTTTCCGGGCCATTAAATTATATAGTGCCTTAGCTGTTTCTTGTGTTAGCTACTGGTGAGCACTTGAGAACCTCTACTGAAGCACAATCCAGCATGAGGACTGCACACCCCCGGAAAGGAAAAGGGAGATCAGCTTTAATAATCTGCCAATTTTCAAAAGGAAGCCATTCAGCCCACCGTATCTGCATGGGCTGTCTATACGTGTGATACAGTGGCGACACTTGTCTTTTCCCCATTACCCTGCACATTTATTCAATTTCAATAATCATTCAAGTCCCTCTTCATTACCTCAACACAACCGGACCAAGGCTCCTTCTCCTGCAACTGTCAAGTTGATTATTTATTAGAAATGGAACCTGAAAATTATTATTTGTCAGAAATGGAATCCTTCAGCTCAACATACTCTCTTTCACAAGATACCCAGGGATCCAAACTTTCAGCAACATTCTATAGTTTGTTAGATCAGCGTAAACGTATGGAGAGACAAGTTAACATTTCAGGTTGATGATGTTCCATCAGCACTCCGGGCTTGTCTTTTATTATTTGGGATTCCAAGCACCTGCAGTACTTTGCTTTAGTTCAATCATTTTATAACTTTTCATTCATATATGGCAGAATGGCCAATTTCTCTGAAGTCTCAGGAACTGTTTGAGTGACCTCAGTCCATGTCTGCGAATGTTTTCTTAATTCTGTGGTAAACGGGGATGTTTTCAAAGAGTCAGCTATGGCAAGACATCTGAAACTTGTCAGAGTTCACTGTACCTCAGTGTAAGACTTATATTACTATAGCACTGTCAAAACGTGGTGTTCGTATTCTTCAGTATAAAATTGTATTCTATGCGTAATATAGCCACAGAAGTGAATAGAATAGGCTCAACTGAATATTAGTTCCAATTTTTTGCAAGTTATGTGATGTGCAAATATGATGGAAAAGATTAATTCAGAGGATGTGAAGATCCTTTACTTCAAAGTTGATAGAACGTGGATTTAGATTATAATTAAAATCCCCACAGTGTGGAAAAAGACCACTCGGCTCAACAAGTCCACATCAACACTCTGATGAGTATCACACCCGGCCCATTCCCTTACACCGAGTACTCTAGATTTCCCATGACTAATGTACCTGGCCGACACATCCCTGAACACTGCAGGCAATACAGTATCACCAATCAACCTAACAAGCACATATTTTGACTGTGGGAGGAAACCAGAGCAACCAGAGGAAAACCAGGCAGACACGGAGACAATGTACAAACTCCACACAGACAGACTGCCCGAGGGTGGAATCACACCGGGTCCCTGCCGCTGTGAGACTGCAGTGCTAACCACTGAGCCACCGTGTTGCAACTCGCATCTTAACCAGGAACAACTGTAGACTGGAACAGTCAAAATAGTCATGAAGAGGAGCAAGTGCATCATTGTCTCATTAATTGGTCATTTGAATAAACAAAAGGAGAAATGGATTCCAAAACCGGAATATTATCACGGAAAGGACAGTTAGGACACAAATTAATCAACCGATTGAGTCGATACAGAGCTTTATTCAATATAACACAGAACCAAGTGGCAAACTGTGGATAAAGTAATGGTTTGTAAGACACTAAACATATATCCTGAGGGAAAGGCAGCGATAGGCTGCAGTTAAGGGACAAGGTTGAGGACTGCAGCTTGAGGACGGGTGTTCCATTGTGAATGTGACAACGGACCACTGCCCTTTGCTCAGTATCACAACTTTGTCTTTATTGTGGGAAATGTAGTCAACACTGTGAAACGTGTGAAAATGTTCATTATGCTCAACTGGTTGTGGAGCCAATCCAACTGAAAGTCCCTTTCGATTCGCTCGCCCAACTTGGTGTGTTGTTGTAATTGACCTGAGGCTTGCAATGACATGATAGCAAAGGTCAGAAGTTATATCAGTTTTTATCAGATTAAAATCTTTACAGTAGGGGCAAAAAGGAAAAGATAAGATGACAGAAAGCAAACAGGAAATGCTGGAAATTCTCAGCAGCTCTGGCAGTGCCTGTGGGGAGACAGATTTAACATTTCGGGCTGCTAACTCTTTGTCAGAACTGGAAATGTACTGAAATAGGATTTAAACCAGTCATGGAAAGGAAGGAACAACAAATGAAAAGATCTATGGTAACCACGGTGACAGGAGACATTAGATGGGAGAAGGGATGAAAACAAAAAGCAAAATGAGATTATATCAGGACAAATAATGTAGTAAAAATTATAAATAGGAACATTCAAAGTCATCATCAAAGATGTTTCCCAAAAAATGGGACGTTTGTGATTGACACTGAGTCAACAACTTCAGATCAGGAACGCCGACCCGTAGATTTTTTGTGATGATTTTACATCTGTACTTAGAGACATAGAGTCAAATACAGATTGGGGAAGCACAGTGGCTCAATGGTTCGCACTGTGATTAGCCTCACTGCGCCAGGGACCAGGGTTTGATTCCAACCTCAAGTGACTGTCTGTGTGGGGTTTGCACATTCTCCGTATGTCTGCGTAGGTTTCCTCTGGATGCTCCGGTTTCCTTCCACAATCCAAAGATGTACAGGTTATGTGAACTGGTCATGTTAAATTGCCCAGAGTATTCAGGGATGTGTAGGCTAGGTACATTAATCAGGGGTAAATATTGGGGAATGGGTCTGGTTAGTTTGCTCTTCAGAGGGTATTGTGGACTTGTTGGGCTGAAGGGCCTGTTTCTAACTGTAGGGATTCCATAAGATATACAGCACGGAACCAGAGCCGTCAGTCCAACTCCTCCATGATGACCAGATATCTAAAGTTCATCTAGTCCCGTTTCCCTGAATTCGACCCATATCTGTTTAAAATATTCCTATTCACATACCTATCCAGATTACTTTTAAATGTTGTAATTTTACCTCATTCCATGCATGCACCACCCCCTGCATGAAACATTTCCCCCCGGTTCCTCTTAAATCTCTTCCCTCTCACCCAAAACACATGTCCTATAGTTCTGAGCTCCTCCACCTGAGGGAAATGATCTTGTCTACCCAATCCATGCTCCTCATGATTTTATTAACTTAGATAAGTTGACCCTTCAGCCTCTGATGTTACAGGGAAAACAGTCCCAGGCTATACAGCCTCTCCCTATATCTCAAACCCTTCAAGCTTGGCAATGTCCTTGTAAATCTCTTCTGAATCCTTTCAAGTTTCACAACATCCTTCCTGAGGAGGGAGACCAGAATTGCACACAATATTCCAAACGTGGCCGAACCAATGTCCTGTACAGCAGCAACATGGCCTCCCAACTCCTTCTTAAAGAAATATTTTTCTCTCATTGCCATTTTGTATTTCATAACAATTCCTTATGTCCTTTAATCTCTCCTGTCTTCCACCCTAGTACATACCTTTCCATGTTCTTCCCAGCCATCTCATTTTCCTGCTGAATGTAAATAAATACTTCTGACCACACCCAGTTCTGACTCCAGGTCTCTAACTTGAATTCCTGAATGTTTGCTCTTCATCGATGCTGCCAGATCTGATGAGTACTTTGAGCATTGTGTTTTGACTTCAGATTGGCAGAATCTGTGGTATTTTACTCCACATGGGGAGTTAAATGTTGGACTGGCTGAAAGATTTCCTTACCTGGAAGAGGATGTACAGAACTCAATGACTACAAAGCAATGATTGGGACGGAGTCCAATCAATGAAAAAATAATCACAATTGTCATTTCATTGTAAATTCTCGAAATTTTACATCATGTTTAGATGAAAAGGAATGGTTTAGGATGGCATTTTGCAGATTTCTTCCAGCAGGCAGTGATAGATCCAGTTATTTTTACCATGTCGAAGATTTCCATTGGGGTAGCACAGTGGGTCAGTGATTATCACTGCTGCCTCACAGTGCCAGGGATCTGGGTCTGATTCCAGCCTCGGGTGACTGTCTGCGTACAGTTTTCACATTTTCCCGGTGTTTACGTGGCTTATTCCAGGTGCTACGGGCGTTTCCTCCTACATTCCAAAGATTGTAGGTGAGGTGAATAGGCCGTGCTAAATTACCCATAATATTCAGGGATATTGGGTGCATAAGTTAGGGATTAATATAGGATAGGGAAATGGGTCCTAGATGGGTTAACCTTTGCAAGGATGATGTGGAATTGTTTGACTGATGGAGCTGCTTTCACACTGTAGGGATTCTAATTCCGATTGGTTGAAATGAAACAATCATCGCTGGGCTGGAAAGAGAGATTAGTGCAACATGGATTTCCTCAGTAGATTGAGAAGTAAACAAACTAACAAAACCATATTGAACAGAAAAATTAACAGACTCATCCATAACATTGAGGATTGTAACAAAGTTCAGGTGGACTTTAATCAGCGTTGTGTTGAATCGATATTTTACAGACTGCAAGCTTATAAACATTAGTGCTCCCTTATTGTTCCACTGGGCCTGGTGAGGTACGCACATAGCTCTAACTCTGGGTTATAGGACAACATTCCAAACTTTGATGACATGACACGGGTAAATGAAGAAGAGGAAGGTTGTACTGGAAATCAAGATTCATTGACATGCGATGAAATAAGTAGATGTATGACAATTGTATGAGACGATGCATCTTGTTCGGAGGACTATTTATTATTTGGGCGCACACATGGTCACAGAGCCCAGCAATAGTTTTGTCAGTGACTAGACGGAGTTCTGTAAGCTCACTGCCAGATTTGGACAGTGGGCACTCTGGAACAGTCTAAGGCATTGTTTGGACTGTACCATAGCTGGAGCTTTGGATGGTCCCTGTACTCTCACTGATGTTGGTATCTGCACATAGGGCTTAGGCAGGCTGGAAACCGTTTAAAACACCCACTGTTGTCATGGGAGATGAAAGCGATTGGGCACGTAGTGGGGTGTGCAATGAGGAATGATTTCACGTTGATGTTTTCTCCTGCTAATCCTTCTGTCTTTGGTCCTCAGCTCTGTGCCACAGAGTCATAGAATCATACAGCACAGAGACAGAGCTTTTGGACCATCGATCATTACACCCAGGTTTCCTGAACTGAACTTGTCCCATTTGCCTGTATATGGCCCATAGCCCTCTCAACCTTTCTTATTATTGTGGTTGTTTACCTTATCCAGATACCTGTCCAAAATTGTTTCAAATGTTGTCATTGTACCCGCCTCTATCATTCCTACTGACATCTCATCCCATACAAGCATCACCCTCTGTGTGAAACAGTTTCCCCTCAGGTCCCGTTTAAACCTTTCCCTTCTCACCTTTAACCCTGTGCCCTTTCGTTTTGTGGAAGTGAGCCAAATTGTTTCTTTACCACCCTGTCTACTTGTGACGTCAACTCCGAGGTACAATGTACCTGCACATTTTAGTTTCTCCATTCAATAACTCTCCCCAGGGCCCGACCATGAACAGTACTGACTGCTTGGTGTGTTTACCTCAAATAATACGTCCTCGGCCAGGCATTGACCAGGCAAGATAATAGTAATTGAGAAACACTTCTAAGAAACAAAGCAAGACACATTCTAATAATCTCCGGTTTTCTGGCAAACTCTATTTCATTGGCAGCCAGTTTTGTGAGAGTGTCCTTTTATATTCCTGATATAGAGGAGATGAGGGTGTTTGGACAATGTCAGTTAGGGTGGGCAACTGGTAGGTGAGTTGCCTGAAAAGCTCCCTGTGATGAGACACATTTTGGGAACAGGTGCCAACTGAATCAGTGCCAGGAAAAAACACGGTATTGACCCAGCTCAGAGACAAATGGATCGATAAGATTCTAAACAATCTCACTAATCCTCATGACTTGGCCAAGGACGGTGTTGGAGTCAATGGATTAGGATTGAAATTTAAAGTTGAGATTAATAACAATGTCTCTAGTCTTTCCAATTTGAAATGACAAGACCATAAATACAATGAAATGCAATTCACCGACGTAATGGGGCAGACATAGAGAGTAAGCCGGAACAACAGCAACAGCAGCAAGGAGGACAGATTAACTAGCAGGAACAGTCATGCAGTTAAAGATAGCTCTAAGACTAAATAGAAGGCTACAGACTTACCAGGAACACCAACAATAGTGAGGGTGGGATAGTAAATACGTTGAATAACCAGAAATATATAATTAATCCGAGTTGTTAATGACATCAAGTGGTAATTTGCAGAAATATAATCAATTGTTGCTGAGAAGCTCCTGCCCATTGTTGTAAAATTCTGATCTTCTGTATTCAGATTCCAACCCATGGTTGTAACATTCCAATCCATTGCTCTCAGATTCCAATCTTTCTTCTCCCGAGCTCCCAGTCTCTGGAGCTGCCGGTCCCTGTTAGTGCTGGAGGTGATGCTGGAGGTGATGCTCTCACTGATACTATACATTGTAAGGAATTTGTAATGAATAGAAGAGGGAAACACTCCTGGGACACAATTGTGGTCCACAGAGTTTGACATTAATTTCAGTCACTAAACAAACAGGATCTGTTAGCCCTCTTCAATCCAGTACAATTTTCCCCAATGGAATAGGACTTGTACCCACCTTGGATGCATGTATGTGAGTTACTGAGAGAAGGAATAACCGAGGCATTGACCATAATCTTTCAATTCTCTGGAGATATTTAAGTAGTCCCAAAGAAATAGATGATTATAAACAATACGCCATTGTTCAAAAAGGTGAGAGAGACAAGTACTGTTCCTACATCGACTCAGTTTTGGTGCTTCATTAACCCAGTTCACACAAAATATTTCTTACAATAAGAAGCATGAAAACTGGCATGGACCTGCCAAGACAAATCTTACCTGATAAGTCTGACTGAGTTATTCAATGGAGTAACAGAGCATTTCTGGGATTTGTGCCGTCGTTCCAACACAGCAGTAAATCCCACTGCTCAATAAACAAAACGCATAGTAAAGGTCACCTCACCTCGTAATCTGTTAAAGTATGAGTGACAGAGAACTATCCAAATTCCATTATTAAACAAAAATATGAATTTAATTCTTTAATGCTAAAAGTGAACATTAAACAACAACTATTTACAACTGTGAGCCTCCTTTCTCTGAAAGATTTAGAATCTACCTCCCACTCTATAACATTATACTGATCCAATAAAACCCCAATTAAATTTACAACAGCTTAGTTTTCAAACCCAGAGATTAGCTCCCATCTTCAATGTCCATCCTCTACTGTTCGTAGACCTCCCTGGGTTGTCTTTGGTGTTCGGCTGCAAATATGTTTCAGCTGAAAAAGGTAGCTTTGACAGAGTGTGGTGAATAGCAGTCTTTCAATACCAATTGGTCGACTTTCTGGCTAACTGTCCGAAATACCAAAATTCGACGGGGTTTATCTTCTTGGGGCATAATTTAAACTGATCAGTTAAATCCGAACTGTTGTGAAAACAACTGAAGTCGCGAGGTTACAGCCAAATGTTACACCTTTCAATTTTCCAGCACACTCTGTGACTGCTAGTCAGTCACATGACAGGTGCCTATCAGCTTTCAGCTTTCACTCTCTCTTAAAGGTACTGTACACGCCTTCAACTTCTTCACACCACCCATCTTAAGACAAAAAAGTACCATAAAAATGAAAATATGGCTTAGATGATTTTTTTTCTAATTCTTAACAATAATACCATGAAATCGATAGGACATTAATCTAATTTCATTTTAACCTCTGCACGCATATATAAAACATTTGTATCTGTTCAATTTTATTCATACTTTATCCATTAAATCCGAAATAACGCACCTGCTATCACATTCTTACAACCCACAACATGTACAATTTGTAAATTAAATTTCTGTGACATCAGGTTCCAACAAAATAATCTCATAACAAATAGAACATAACAGTGCACTAAATGCCCTTCTGCTTTCAATGTTGCACTGCTCTCTGAAACCAATCTGAAGCCCATCTAACTGTCACTATTCCATTCTCATTCATATGCCTATCCAATGATCATGTCATTGCCTGTAAAGTTCACAAGTCTACTACTGTTGCAGGAAGTGCATTCCAAGCCACTACTACTCTTTGAGTCGAGAAACTACCTCTGACATCCGTCCTATGTCTATCACCGCTCAATTTGAAGCTATTCCCCTCTCCCATGATAGCAATCACCGTCCGAGGGAAAAGGCTCTCACATTCTACCCTATCTAACCTTCTAATTATCTTATATATCTCAATTAAGTCACCTCCCGACTTTCTTCTCTGGAACAGTAATAGCCTAAACTTCCTCAACCTTTCATGAAAGACCTTCTTTCCATACCAGCTGACATTCCAGTAAATCTCCTCTAAACCTTTTTTCCAAAGCTTCTGCATCTTTCAGTGACCAGAACTGTGCACAATATTCCACATGCAGATGCACCAAAGGACTGTATAGCTGTAGCATGACCTCGTGGTTCTTAAACTCGATCCCTCTACTAATAAAAGCATACACTGTATGCCTTCTTAACAGCCCAATTAACCTGGTTGGAAGCTTTCAGGGATCTATGTTCATGAACACCGATATCTCTCGGCTCATCTACATGGCCAAGAATCTTACCATTCACCAAGTACTCTGCATTCCTGTTACTCATTCCAAAGTGAATCACCTCATACTTTTCTGCCTTAAACTAATTTTGCCACCTCTCAACCCATCTCTATACTTATCTATGTTCCTGTGTAACATACAACATCCTCCAGCCCTGTCCATAACGATACCAATCTTAGAGCTGTTCACAAATTTACTAACATATCCTTCTACACCCTGATCCAGGTCGTTTATAAAAATGAAAAACAGCAGTGGATCCAAAACAGATCTTTGTGTTTCATCACAAGTAACTGATCTCCAGGATGAACATTTCCCATCAATGACCAACCTGCGTCTTCTTTCATCCAACCAATTTCTTATCCAAACCACAAAATCACTAACAATTCCATGCCTCCTTATTTTTTGCAGCAGCAGCCTATCATGGGGATCCTTATCAAATGCCTTACTGAAATCCGTGTCCACCACATCAACGGCTTTTCCCTCATTCACCTGTTTGGTCATCTTCTCAAATAACTCAATAAGGTTTGTGAAGCACGACTTACCTTCACAAAACCGTGTTGATTATCCTGGTGGATGTTGGGTTTCTTTGAACACTGAGAGTTCAATTCCATCATCACCCTGCCTGTAACAGTACAGCTCCAACTTCGGTGTCCCGAGCATCGATTGAAACATTGAAGGGTTTCAAAAAGCTTGGTGTAGCTAAAACTGGTGTGGTGATTAATTTTGCTTTTAAATTGTGAAATGCCCCCTGGCATTGTTCCATCCACCGAAGTTTTGTGTCCTTCTTCAGCAAATCTGTTAACGGTGCCACGACGCTGCTGACATTTGGAACAAACTTCCAGTGGAATCCACTTCTCCCCAAAAATCGAAGCACGTCGTTCTTCGAGGTTAATCTTGGAAATTCCTCGATGGCCTTCGTCTTTTCACTCTGTGGGGTCAACCTTCCATGTCCGATGTTATGTCCCAAGAACATCTCCTCTGCCTTCGTGAATGCAGTTTTCTTTAAGTTTATTACTAGTCTGGGTTCTTTTGAGAGCTCTGCCAACTGTAATATGTAATCTTTACAGGACTTATTGAAGGTCACGTATCATCTAGATAGACTGCACAATTTGTTAACCCAGCCACAACTCTGTTCATGAGTCATTGGAATGTGACTGGTACATTCTTCATTCCAAAGGGCGTTGAACTAATATCGCCCATTTAAGGTTCCAAATGGACAAAATTATTTTGCTTTTTCTGATAAAAGTACCTGCTAATAACCACGCAGTACATCCAGCTTTGTGATGTAACTGGCTTGTCCAGCTTTTTCTTTACAGTCCTCCAAACTTAGTATTGGGTATGATTCCAAAAGTTGCAGTGTTGACCTATTGATTGTCCACACAAAGTTGCTGAATCCCGTCAGATTTGGGAACTAACACGATTGGCAAACTCTACTCGCTCTGACACAGATTCGGTGATATCTTTGTGGAGCATCACATTTATGTCTGTCTGCGCCTATGTGACTTTGAAAGGATTTAGCCCGTATGGGTGCTGTTTTATCAGAACAGCATTCCCGAAGTCTCCCTCATGCACAATAGCATTAGTCCTCCACATCTTATTCCTGCATATGTCCTCATATTGCTGCAATGAACCTTTAACTGCGTTCTTTGCTCCTGAGACAGATAGTTTACTCACCTATCCCATTCCTCAAGGACTTCCTCATGTTTAACGTATTTTGAGGCACATCAACCTCCACAACATCTGGATTTGATTTCTCATTCTGCGGAAAGTAATGAACACCTGTTTCTCCAGTTTCTTCTCTCTATTATAATAAGATTTCTATATATTGACATAACATGCTTGATATAGTTTTTCTCTTACCTGACATCCTTTTCAGATAGTTCAACTGACTCAACTTTTTCTCAATTTGACAGGGACCGCTAAACCTGGTTTTGAAGGACTCTACCACTGGTACAATACTAATATGTCTTCCCCAGTGGAAACCATCCAAATTGCAGAGTTTTATCATCCAGATGCTTCATTGAATGTTGTGCCCTCTTCAGGTGCTTACCGATTTAATCTCTCCCTCACCTCCGATATATAATCCAAGTGTGAGATCTTTGACTTCAGTCCTGTCAGTTTCTCTTTAATTAATTCCAAAGGCCCCCTAGCTTCATATCCAAATATTAGCCCAAAGCAACTAAACTGAGTTGAACATTTGGGACATCCCTAATGGCAAACAACATAAGCATAGTCGAGTCGATGAGTGTGGTGTTGGAAAATCACAGCCAGTCAGGCAGCTACTGAGAAGCAGGAGAGTTGATGTTTCAAGCATAAGTTCTTCATCAGGATCTGACTCTCTTGCTCCTCAGGTGCTGCCTGACCAACTCTGAACTTCCAGCACCACATTCTTTGGCTCTGACCTCCAGCATTTGCAGTCCTCACTTTCTCCTAACACAAATAGAATACCTTCATCCTCATCATTCAGGTAATGCTGACAATACACTCTTAACATGGTCTCCAAGGTCTAAAGATACCTTTCCAAACTCCCACGGATTCAGTATGGTACGCACTTGATTTAAGGTGCTGTATGATTAAGCTACCCGTGATTTCCTCAAACAGTTGAGCAGTAAAATTAAACTCTTGGTCTGACTGAATCTCTCTGGGTAGCCCTTACTGCATGAAGAAAGCTTCTACCATCCTTTTTTGCCTTAATACTCCATAATGGAATTGCCTCCAGAAATCTGTTAAAAACATCCATTCTGGCTAGCAAGTACTGGTTCCCAAATTTAGCCCTCAGAACGGGACCTATATAACCAATCATAATCTGCATGAAAAGCTCTTCGAAGGTTGGAGTTGGCAACAAAGGTGCTGGCTTTATTAGGAGAAAGTGAGGACTGCAGATGCTGGAGATCAGAGTCGAGGAGTGTGCTGCTGGAAAAGCACAACAGGTCAGACAACATCCGAGGAGCAGGAGAGTCGACGTTTCCAGTGTAACCTCTTCATCCGAAATGAAGTGTTGGCCCAAGGGGACTGAGAGATAAATGGGTGGATGGGTGCGGCTTGGGGGCAGGGAGCTGCGAAGGCGATAGCTAGATGAGGGTGGGGGTGAAGGTGATAGGTCAGAGAGTAGGGTAGAGCAGATAAGTGGGAAGGAAGATGGACGATTAGTAGAGTTCAAGAGGATGGTGCCAACTTAGAAGCTTAAATCTGGGTTACGGTGAGGGCAGGGAAAATGAGTAAGCTGGTGAAATGCACATTGATCCCATGTGGTTTGAGGTTCCCAAAGCAGAAGCTGAGGAATTCTTCCTCCAGGTGCCGGGTGGATAGATTTTGACAGAGGAGGAGTTGGATCATCCATTTCGGTGTTCCTGCTGAAGATTCCTACAAACGTTTAATCCTTATCCTCTACACTGATGTGCTGTGCTATTCCACCATTTAGGATGGGAATATTTGTGAAGACTCCTGCTCCAGTGAGTTGTTTAATTGTCGATCACCATTCATGACTGGATGTGGCAGCGCTGCAGAGCTTAGATCTGATCATTCGTTATGGGATCACAAGCTGTCACTTGTTGCGTATTCTGCTTGACTTGTGGGTATCTCAGTTTGGTGGCTTCACCAGGTTGACACCTCATCTTCAGCTATGCCTGGTGTTTCTCCTGGCATGTTGCCCTGCACTCTCCATTGAATCAGGGTTGCTCCCCTGGCTCGATGGTCATGGTTGAGTGGGGGTTATGCTGAGCCATGAGGTCACAGACTGTGCTGCTTTTAATGACACACATCACATCATGGTTGCCAAGTCTTGAGTTGTTGGATCCATTTGAAGTCTGTCTTATTTAGCACGGTGATAGTACCACGCAACACAATGGAGTTTATTCTCAATATTAATATGGGACTTTGTCTCCTTAAGGACTGTGTGGTTATCATTCTTACTGATACTGTCATGGACAAATGTATCTGCAGCTGTCAAGTGGTAAAAATGAGCTCGAGTGTGTTTTTCCCTCTTGTTGGTTCCCTCACAACCTGCAGCAGGTCCAGTTTGACAGCTATGTCCTTTCGGACCCAACCAGCTCAATCAGTTGTACTGATGCCGAGGCACTCTTTATGGTGAACATTGAAATCCCCCACAGGGTACATGTTGTGCCCTTGTCACCTTCAGTGGTTCCTCCAAATGTTGTTCAACATGAAGGAGAACTGATTCATCAGCTGAGGGAGGGTGGTACATGGTAATCAGCAGGAGCTTTCCTTGTTCATGTTTCACCTGAAGCCGTGAGACTTCATGGGGTCCAGAGTCAATGTTGAGGACTCACAGAGCAACACCCTCCCAACTGTATACCCACTGTGCTGCCTCCTCTGCTGGGTCTGTCAGGACATATCCAGGGATGGTGATGGTGGTGACTGGGACATAGAATGTCAGGTAGGATTCTGTCAGTATAACTATGTCAGGTTTTTGGTTGACTTATCTGTGCGACAGCTTTCCAAAGTTTGGTAATGGCCCCCAGATATTAGTAAGAAGGACTTTGCAGGATCGACCGGGCTGTTTCTGCATTTTCCAGTGCCTTGGTCGGTCCCAGGTCACCCGTCCATTTTCAGATCACGGCTCAGCTTCCAGTGTGAAATGCAGGACTGCTGCACACTCTGCTTCACAGGAATCGGGCTCAACCCATCCATTCCCGACTGTGCACTTCAGGCTGATGGTTTTTCTATCCATCGTACGGACTGTATATCGTCCTTGGGTAAGACAAAGGATGTAGAGGTTTGTTTTTTAATCAATCACTTATGGTACATGGACATTGAAACCCCGAGCAGCCATTGCTCCCCAGACCTTGGATTCCTCATCATCAAATGCTGCCTCCTATGTCTACCAGAGGAACTTACCTGCTGGTATACTAACTGTGGTTTACATATCGTGACAAGCAAATGTTGAGGAAGCTCTGGGTGTGCTGTACTCCAACACGGGAAGGCCCGGTGGCTCAGTGGTTAGCACTGCTGCCTTACAGCACCAGGGACCCACGCTCAATTCCCGCCTTGGGCAACTGTCGGTGTGGAGTTTGCATATTTTCCCCGTGTTTTCGTGGGTTTCCTCTCACAGTACAAAGGTGTGCACATCAGGTGAATTGGCCATGCTAAATTGCCAGTAGTGTTAGGTGCATTCGGCAGGGGTGAATATAGCGGAATGGATCTGAGGGGGTTGCTCTTCGGAGGGTCAGTGAGGACTTGTCATGTTGAAGGGCCTGTTTCCACACTGAATTGAATCTAAGAATCTAAACTAACATCCTGGAGATGGAACACTCCAAGGCCCTGTGTTTTTGTAACTGGCGAATCCAAACAAGCCAACCCAAGGAAAGTGTTGCCAAAGTGCCACCAGAATATTGCCTGCCCCTCCCGCCAAACTTTTTCGACCACTGATACACCACTGTGAAGGATGACTACCGCCCATCCTTCGCCCTCATTTCAGGAACAATACAATCCCATGCCTCTTCTCCCAACTTACAGGCAAAAGCTGAAGCAGGAGAAGCACTCGCCGATACAGGTCCAGTGCTGCTCAGAAGAGGCAGAGGATCAACCCCAGTGCTTTCTGGAATAGGCTCATTGGGCCATGTTCAAACAGTCTGCAGGTACCTTGGCCGAGTACGCCACCACCATCACAGACTTTGTCAGCAAGTGTGTTGGGGACTGCATACTGAGGAATTCAATCTAGATGTTCCCCACCTGGAAACCCTGCATGAATCAGGATATATAGAACTTGCTCAAAACCAGATGTGAGGCCTTCAGGTTAGGACACCCACTCAAATATAAGGAATCCAAGTATATCCTTCACAGTGCCATTAAGACAGCCAAGGATCAATGGCGATCCTAACTGGAGACCCAGACAGACACCTAGCAACACGGCAAGGACTGAATGATATCACAGATTCAAAATAGAGACAGTGGAAGATAGCAGACAATGACATATCTCTCCCTGATTGTCTCAACACCATCTATACTCGATTTGTGCAGAATTTCGGCAGAGAGGTAACACCTATTCCAACAAGTCCTGACGAACCTATCCCAACAGTCACTGCATCAGAGGTCAGGTCAGTTTTCCTTGTGGTCCATGGACATTGAAACCCTGAGCAGCCATTGCTCCCCAAACCTTGGATTCCTCAACATCGAATGCTGCCTCCTATGTCTACCAGAGGAATTTACCTGCTGCTATACGAACTGCTGTGTACATATCGTGACAAGCAAAAGTTCAGGAAGCTCTGGAGGTGCTGTACTCCAACACTGGGCAGGCCCGGTGGCTCAGTAGTTAGCACTGCTGCCTTACAGCGCGAAGGACCCGCGTTCAATTCCCGCCTTGAGCAACTGTCAGTGTGGAGTTTGCATATTCTCCCTGTTTCTTCGTGGGTTTCCTTCCACAGTCCAAAGAAGTTCAGATCAGGTGAATTTGCCGTGCTAAATTGCCAGCAGTGTGAGGTGCATTTGGCAGGGGTGAATATAGGGGAATGGATCTGGGTGGGTTGCTCTTCGGAAGGTCAGTTTGGACTTGTTATATTGAAGGGTCTGTTTCCACACTGTAGTGAATCTAAGAATCAAAAAAATCTAAACTAACACTCTGGAGATGGCACACTCCAATGCCCTGTTTTTTTTGTAACTGGTGACTTCAAACAAGCCAATCCAAGGAAAGTGTTGCCAAAGTGCCACCAGAATATTGCCTGCCCCTCCCGCCAAACTTTTTAGGCCACTGATACACCACTGTGAAGGATGACTTCTGCCCATCCCTCGCCCTCATTTCAGGAACTCCGAATACAATGCCATGCTTCTTCTCCCAACTTACAGGCAAAAGCTCAAGCAGGAGACCCCCTCGCCGATACAGGTCCAGTGCTGGTCAGACGAGGCAGAGGATTAACCCCAGTGCTTTCTGGAATAGGCTCATTGGGCCATGTTCAAACAGTCTGCAGGTACCTTGGCCGAGTACGCCACCACCAGCACAGACTTTATCAGCCAGTGTGTGGGGGACTGCATACTGAGGAAGTCAATCTAGATGTTCCCCACCTGGAAACCCTAGATGAATCAGGATATATAGATCCTGCTAAAAACAAGGAGTGAGGCCTTCAGGTCAGGATACCCACTCAAATGTAAGGAATCCAAGTATAACCTTCACAGTGCCATTAAGACAGCCAAGGATCAATGGCGATCCTAACTGGAGACCCAGACAGACACCCAGCAACTACAGCAAGGACTAAATGACATCACGGATTCGAATAAGAGACAGTGCAACGTAGCAGACAATGACATATCCCTCCCTGATCATCTCAACACATTCTATACTCGATTTGTGCAGAATTTCGGCGGAGAGGTAACACCTATTCCAACAAGTCCTGATGGACATATCCCAACAGTCACTGCATCAGAGATCAGATCAGTTTTCCTTTGTGTGAATCCGAAGAAAGTGGTAGGACCAGACGGAATACGATGCCGTGAAGTCAGGGCATGTGCAGATCAACAGGCAGAGGTCTTCTCGGACATCTTCAACCTCTCCCTGCAGCAGGCCTCTGGCCCTGCCTGTTTCCAGAGGGTCAACATCATCACTGTGTCTAATAAGGCTCATTCAGCATGTCTCAATGACTTCCACCCAGTGGCCCGAACCTCAGTGGTCATGAAGTGCTTTGAAAGGCTGGTCATGGCATTAACCAACTCCAGCCTCCCCACTAACCTTGACACACTCCAATTTGCCTATTGGACCAACAGATCCATGTCAGACGCCATATCACTTGCCCTTCACTCCTCCCTAGAACATCTTACTTAGCTGCGTAAGAATCCTACTCATTGACTACAGTTCAAACTTCAACATTGTGATTATGAAAGTTGGTGATCTTAGACTAAGTCCCACTCTCTGCAACTCGATCCTCAGTTTCCTGACGCACAGGCCACAATCAGTGAAGATTCGGGACAATATTTCATCCTCACTAACACTCAACACTGGATCATCCCAGTGGTGCATCCTCAGCCCCCTACTGTACTCACTGTATACCCATGACTACGTCACCAAATACCACACTAATGCCATTTACAAGTTCGCTGATGACACCACGATAGTCGGTAAAATCTCAGATAGTGATGAAACAGACTACAGATGGGAGGTGGAAAACCGGGAAAAATGGTGCACTGGGAACAACCTAGCCTATTAATGCCGACAAAACCAAGGAATTCATAACAGACTTTCGGCAGGATGTTACTCAACACCACCCCGCCCCCCCCCCACTCCCTCCACACATAAGCAGCACAGAGGTGGAATGAATGAAGAGTGTCAAGCTCCTGGGAGTGATCATCCACAACAAGCTTTCTTGGACTCTTCCAGTGGACGCATTAGTTACAAAGGCCAAACAATGTCTCTTCTTCCTCAGGCAGCTGAGGAAATTTGGCATGACGGTGAATACCCTTCCCAACTTTTATAGATGCACCATCAAAAGCATTTTGTCTGGATGTATTATTACCTGGTATGACAACTGTATCATTCAATATCGGACAATACAGAGAGTGGTGAACTCGGCCCAGAAAATCACAAAGTCCAAACTCCCATCTATGGAAGCCATCTATCAGGCCCACTGTCAAGGAAAGGCCTCTAGCATTCTCATAGATCCATCCCACCCTGGCAATGCTTGTCTGCAACCTCTCCCATCAGGGAGTAGGTACACATGCCTGAACACGTGCACCAGCCTGTTTTGCAACAGTTTCGCAAACTCTTAACATTCACCTGTACTTGTGTTCTTGTTTTTGCTGCTGATTACCTAATATTTACTTATCTATGCAACTTTACTGTGTGATTTGCCCACATGACAAAGCTTTTCACTGTGCCTCAGTACACGTGACTGTAAATCCAATTCAATTCAATTCAATTTATTTATTTGAGAGTTTGTAATGTCTGGTACAACTGATTGGCTTGCCAGGCCAATTCAGGGGGCAATTGAGAATCAATGATATTGCTGTGGGTCTGGAGTCACATGTAGGCCAGACCAGGTGAGGACAGCAGATTTCCCCTTCCCTGTCGGGCATTAGTGAACTATACGTATTTTGTCATGGTCATCAGTGAATCTTAATTCCAGATTTTTTTTAATTGAAGACAAATTCCACCACCTAACGTGGCAGGATTCACTCCCACATCCCCAGAGCATTGGCTCAGTTTCTTGATATTTAGACTCGTGATAATAACAGCAAGTATCACCTCCTTGCGCCACTGCATTGAGGGGTAAAGAGGACTGGATGGAGGTGTATATAGGACGGTATGGAGGGATGTAGAGAATTGCATGGAAGTGTACAGAGGTCTGCATGGAGGTATAAAGAGGACTGGATGGAGGCGTATAGCAGAATGCGTGGAGATACATAGAGGACTGAATGGAGATGGACAGAGGACTGAATGTAGATATGTAGAGGACCTCATGGTGGTGCGTAGTGGACTGTGTGGAGGTGTCCAGCATACTGCATGTAGGTGTGTCACAGACTGCATGTAGATGATTAGAGGACTGGATGGCGTTATATAGCAGACTGATTGGAAGTATTTAAAGGACTGTATAGAGATATATAGCAGATAACATGAAGGTATGTCGAGGAGTATATGGACAGGTATAGCATGGAGGTATATAAAGGACTCCATTGAGGCGTAAAGCAGACTGTGTGAAGGTGTATAGCAGACTGCATGGAGATGTATAGAGGACTGAATGGAGATGTATACGGGACTGCATGGAGGTGTACAGAAGACAGAATGGAGGTGTATAGCAGACTGCATGAAGATGTGTAGAGGATTGTTCGAAGGTGTATAGCAGACTGTATGGAGGTTTATAGAGGACTGAACGGTGGTGTATTGCAGCCTGCATGGACGTATATAGTGCAATGTCGAGGTATGTAGCAGACTGCATGGAATTTTATAGAGGATTGAGTGGAGGTGTATAGTGCACAACATTGAGGGGTATAGAAGACTGCATAGGGGTGTAAAGAGTACTGCATGAAGGTGTCAAATAGACTGCACAGAGGTGTACAGAGGACTGCATGGAGGTGATTCGAGGATTGTATGGAGGTGTACAGATGCCTGTATGGAGGTGTATACAGGACTGCATGGACTTGTATACATGACTGCAGGGAGGTGTATACAGGGCTGCATAGAAGTGAATGTTGGAGTGCAAGTAGCTTTACAGGGGAGTGCAAGGAGGTATACAGAGGAGTGCATGGATATATGTAGAGGACAATATGGGGGTGTGCAGCAGACTGCATGGAGGGGTAGAACAGAATGCATGGAGGTGTATAGAGAATTGTACGGAGGAGTATAGAGTTGTCTGTATGGAGGTGCACAGAGGATGGATGGAGGTCTATAGCAGACTTTATGGAGGTGTGTAGAGGACTGCATGGAGGTGTATAGCAGACTGCATGGAGGTATATACTGCACTATACGGAGATGAGTAACAGGCTGTATTTAGTTGTATAAAGGATTGTGTGGGTGTGTATCGCGTACTACATTGAGAGCTACAGAGGTCTGCATGGAGGTGTATACAGACCCGCACAAAGGTGCAGAGAGGACTGCATGGAGGTGTACAGCAGGCTGCAACGATGTGTACAGAGGACTGAATCAAAGTGTACAGAGGACAGCATGGAGATGTATATCAGACTAAATAGAGGTGTACAGAGGACCGTATGAAGGTATATATCAACCTGCATGGAGGTGTATGGAAGACTGCAATGAGGTGGATAGCAGACTGTATGGAGATGTATATAGGACTACTGGTTGTGTATGCAGGACTGAATGGAGGTGTATAGCAGACTCCGTAGAGGTGTATAGAGGACTGAATGCATGTGTATAGAGGTCTGCATGGAGGTATAAAGCAGACTGCATGGAGGTGTATAAAGGAGTGCATGGACATGTGCAAAGGACTGCATGGAGGTGTATACAGACCTGCACGGTGGTGTATAGAAGACTGCACTGATGTGTATAGTACACTGCATGGGGGTGGATAGCAGACCTCATGGAGTTTTATAGTGGATAGTATGGAGGTGCATAGAGGACTGCATGGGGATGTATAGCTGACTGCATGGAATTGTATACAGGATTTCATGGAGCTGTATAGTGGACTGATTGGCGGTTTATGGAGGACTGCATGGAGGTGTAGAGCAGACTGCATGGAGGTACACTGAGGACTGAATGGAGATGTATAGCAGATTCTGTGGAGGTGAAAAGAGAGCTGTGTGGACATATATAGAGGGTTGTCTGGAGGTATATAGAGGACTGCATGGAGAGGTATAGAGAACCGAATGGAGGTGTATAGCAGACTGCATGGAGGTGTTTAGCAGCCTGCATATAGGTGCAGAGTGGACTGCACGGAGATGCAGAGAGGAGTGTATGAATGTGTAGAGCAGACTGCATCGAGGTGTGTATTGGACTGTATGGAGGTGTGTAGAGGACTGCATGGCCGTATATCGCAGACTACATGGAGTTGTATAGCAGAGTAGATGGAGGTGAGTCGAGGAATGCATGGAAGTGTACGACAGACTGAATGGAAGTGCATAGAGGTGTATAGCATTCAGCTTGGCAGTGTCTAGCAGACAGCATGTAACCGTATACAGGACTGCGTGGAGGTGTCTAGCAAACTGCATGAAGGTACATCGAGGACTGCATGGAGGTGTAAAGCCGACTGCATGAAGGTGTACAGCAGACTGCGTGGAGGTGTATTGCAAAATGCATGGAGCATTATGGAGGACTGTATGGAAATGAGTTGAAAATCCTGATGAAGGGCTTATGCCCGAAACGTCGAATTTCCTGTTCCTTGGATGCTGCCTGACTTGCTGTGCTTTCCAGCAACACATTTTCAACTCTGATCTCCAGCATCTGCAGACCTCACTTTCTCCTCGACTGTATGGAAGTGTATAGCAGACGACATAGAGGCATATAAAGGATTGCATGAAGATGTATAGAAGACTGAATGGAGGTGTATAGAGGACTGTATTGAAGTGTGCAGCATACTGCTTGGTGGTGTCGAGCAGACAGCATTTTGCTGTATAGAGAACGGCATGAATGTGTGTAGCTGACTGCATGGAGGTGTTTAAAGGACTGCATGGATATGTATAGAGGATTGCATGGATATGTATAAAGGACGGCATAGAAGTGTAAAGAGGACTGTATGGAGTTGCATAGCAGACTGCATGGTGGTGTTCATCAGACTGCATGCAGATGTATAAGGGACTGCATGGAGGTGTTAAGTGGACTTCAGGAAGTTCAAAACAATACCCTTTCTCCCTAAGGAGTCTTAGGAAAGTCAGCACAATCATAAGGACACTCGCCAACTATTACAGATGCACCATAGAAGGGACTCTATCTGGGTACACCTCCACACAGTCCTCTTTACACTTTCATGCAGTCCTTTAAACACCTCCATGCCGTCAGCTACACACATCCATGCAGTTCTCCATACAGCAAAATGCTGTCTGCAAAACACCACCAAGCAGTATCCTACACATTTCCATACAGTCCTCTATCCACCTCCATTCAATCTGCTTGGTGCAGTAACATCTGTGCCCAGGTGCATTAAAAATTACAAGCAAGTTCATCAGGAATAATGAAATGCTCATGCTTGGAACATTGAATTTCCTGTTCCACGGGTGCTGCCTGACCTACTGTCCTTTTACAGTGCCACCCTGTTCGACTCTGCCTCTCCAGCAGCAGCGGTCCTCACTTCCTCTTTCTCCTCATTCAGATGTGATTGTTCAATGTATCCCAGTGAGGTCAGAACGAACTCACCGTGTCTTTGACACATACCCTAGAGAGGGCAGATTGTCCTTACTGTCCCTGTATCACATATCTTGGGTATGACCCCAATGTTGATACCATTGACTGTTGGAGAACAGACCATTTACTCTGCGTCTGTAGTAGATCGTCAGGACTGCCAAGTGAATTTACTCTGTCTGTCTCAAAAAGATTATAGAGAGCAGACTCCCCTCACTATGTCTTATCACTGACCCCACGGAGAGTGGATTGGATGGATTCTGAGACAGAACACATTTCTAATCTCTGAATCCTGCAATCCATCCCATCTTTTAATGAATATCACCACTCGAGTAAAAGGGTATTTTACCATGTTCTTCAGCTGTTTCCTGAACTTAGTCTGGATCACGGCATATATACAAGTGTTTGTGCAGCAACTTAGGAGCTGGAGAATGAATCTAATATCTCCTGCAAAATGATGTAGACGTATGGCTGTATACCCCATCCGATACATGCGTTTCCATAAAGAGTATACCATAAACACTGACCATAATAGGATGAAATTCCCTGAGATAACAAACAATAAAATGATGGACTTCCTTCGAGTCCCCATTTCTGGGTCACTGGGATTCTCCCCACTGCTGTGAGCCCAAAGTCTCCTGCGGGATCTGCTGGCCACTAAAATGTGCCTGACACTTAAACCATTGAGAAGCAGAACCAGAAAAAATGGCACTGCTTGGTTCAGGATATAATGAAGGCACTCGATTGTTCCCCAGACTGGAGATGACAGAATATTAGTTTGTACTGAACAAAACCAGGGGAGATTCCTCAGCAAATACTAGGATGTGAACATAAATTACCAGAAAACGTTCTTCAGACCACTCAGTACAATCACTGTTGCCAAAACCAGAGTTGCTGTTTTCTCAGTACAAAATTTAATTCACAGATTTGGGCAGTAAATGGGCACATATCGATCAAAGGTAAAAGTGACGGTAAACCAGACAGAACAGTCAGTGGCTGCATAAACAAAAACAGCGTGGATATTACAGATGGGGATGGCCCGTAGGAAATGTAAATCTCTCTTATAAACAATTAGAATGTGTGTCAATAGCAGATCAAGGACAATAACCAGGATATCTGCTGCAGACATTGTCACCAGGTATCGAATAATACATTTTGAAAGACCACACTTCCCTTTTGAGAGGATTGTAATTGTTATGATGTTAATTGAGGAAGGAAAATAAATATGGGAGTTACAGTAGAAAAGTTAACAATTTCACACAGTAATTTGTAAGATTTACAAATGTGATCCTCTTTCTGAAAATGCATTGAAGTATTCATATCTATGTTCGAGTAATCTGCTGGAGCCAAAAATTACCATTCATTAAAATCAGCCATCATGTAACAATTCATACTTGGTATGAAACAGAAAATGAGTAACAGCAGTTTGTAAGAGATTATGTAAATATTGATATGAGTTGACAGATTATTTATGTGAAAACAAGGCAATGTAGGAAAAATCACAAAGACCATGAGGGGTTTGTTTTAGCTTCTGAAATCGAACAGACGTCACCAACCCTGTATTAGAGCGGAGGAAATGATCTGATTCCTGCTGTTCATGTTTACAGAGTCATTCAAATTTAGCTCCTGCTAAATCCTACCCTTGATCCTCAACAAATGCAGATGGACTTATGTCATCATATATCAATGTATATTGTTCTTTCTTATACATACTTTGAGATTTTGTGTAATTAAAGAACATTAGTCCTTGATGACCATCTTTTACCATTTGTAAAATATCGGTGTTGCTGATTGGGTCGACATTCGATGTCCATCTCTGATTGTCCCCACAAAGATGTTGCCAAGCTGCCTTCTTCAGCTATTGATGTCCATGTCATGTAGATATACCCACAGAGATGTTAAGGAGGGAGTTCCAATGTTTTGACTCTTGACAGTGAAGGAGGAGCAATCTGGTCCCAGATAGTTTGCCTCTTCACCTATCGGCTTATTGCTTCGAGATGGTGGTGGTGACAGGTTTGGAAGATGCTGTGAAAGGGCTTTTAACAACCGGCTGCAGTGTATCTTCCGCATGCCACACCTTGTTACTGCCGTGAATTGATGGTGAAAGCAGAGAATGTTTGTGGATGTGCTGCCTATCAAAGGACTTGCTATATCCTGGATATTGGCAAGTTTATTCAGTGTTTTGCAGCTAAACTAATTTAAGCAAATGGGGAGTATTGCATCACACTCCTGCTTTGCACTTTTTGGATAGTGGACACACTTTGGGGAGATTAGAGATGAGGTATGGACCACAAAAGTACCAACCTCTTAATGGCCTTATAACACGTTTATTGACAGAACTGGTCCAATTCAGTCAGTGGTCACTGGTAAACCCCCAGAAGATTGAGAGCGGTAAATTCAGTGATGGGAAAGCAATTAATGACAAGTGAAAGAGTTAGATTCACTCTTTTTGGAGTTAGCTGGTACAAATCCGTCCAATTCTGAATATTGGTCAGGTGGTGCTACATGTGAATATCGAGATTTTCTGTGTCCAGCAAATCGCGAATGGTACTGAAGCTTGTGCAACATCAACAAACATCCAGGATTCTGACACCCTGATGTTAGATGGTCAGTGATGAAGCAGCTGAAGATGGCTTGGACTGTACCATTGCTGCATCGTCGGATGGTCCCCGCATTCTGTGATGGTATTAGCTGCACAGAGGCCTGAGACAGGCTGGAAACAGTTTAAAACAGCCCACTGTTGCCATGGGAGATGAACGTGATTGGGCCTGCAGTGGGAACTACAATGAAGGAAAGGTTTCTGGTCGTTGCTTTCTCCTGCCAGTCCTCCTGCCCTGCATCCTCAGCTCTGGGCCATACAATTGTAGAAACATGCAGCAATGAAACAGATCTTTCCATTCAAATGGTCTATGCAAACCAGATTTCCTAATATGAACTAGTCCCATTTTCCTGTATCAACACTATATTCCTCCAGTCTTTTCTTCACCACATACATTTCCAAGGTTGTTTTGGATGTTGTCATTGTACCCACCTCTACCACTTCTTCTGGCAGCTCATCTCATACAAGCATCACCCTCTGTGTGAAAAGGTTGCCATTAAGGTACATTTGACATCTTTCCCCTCTCCCTTTAAACCAATGCCCTCTGGTTTTGGGCAAGTGTGCCAAACACCTTCTTCACCACTCTGTCTATCTGTGATGTCACTCCCAGATGCTGTGTACCTGCATCCACTGGAGTCTCTGTTCGACAACTCTCCCCAGGTCCCTCCCATTAACTGTGCTGACCCCTTGGTGTAGTTAACTCAGTGGGGGTGATGTGGAGGGAGGTGTATGGCCAGTGGGGTTAAGCAGGTCATTGAATAGGATTGTGTTGGAGTTGAGCTTCTCCAGTACAAATACAGGAACACGTTCTCTTAGCCAACAGACATGACCTTTGCCTGGTTTTAGATTATGGAAGGTACGGGTTTGGTCAGATTTTGACAGTTTGGACAGAAGAGGGGTGAAGTGTCCCTTGCAGCACGGGAATAGACTGATGCACAAGCAGTGGAATAAATAACACGTCCAGCACCAAGCATTGTCCGGGTAAGTTAATTGTAATTGAGAGAAATGAAGAAACAATGCAAGGCACATTCTAAATGTTTCTGGCTTTCAGACAGCTTCATTCTTGTGGCATCCAGTTTTGAGAGAGTGCACTTGATTAACCCTGACATAGAGGGGTTGGAGGAGGATGAGGATCAGGAAATGTTGGTCAGGAACTGAGAAAGCGAGTTGACTGAAAAGCTCCCTGTGATGAGACACATTTTGGGAACAGTGG
This sequence comes from Hemiscyllium ocellatum, assembly GCF_020745735.1. Lineage (NCBI taxonomy): Eukaryota > Metazoa > Chordata > Chondrichthyes > Orectolobiformes > Hemiscylliidae > Hemiscyllium > Hemiscyllium ocellatum. The sequence continues at coordinate 15,649,410 of NC_083412.1, forward strand.
CCACCTCAATCAGTGCCGGGAACAAGCATGAGGTTGTCCAGCTCATGTTCAAATGGATCAGTTAGATTCTGAACAATCTCACTGATCCTCGTGACTTAGCCAAGGATGAGGTTAGAGTCAATGGATATGGATTAAATTTTAAAGTAGGAGCAAAAGACAATGGTCTTTCCAAATTGAAATGATAAGAACATTACAATGGTAAAATATGATTGACAGATCTAAAAGGTAGACTTTGATGCTTTGCAGGTCCAGCAACAGCATCAAAGAGGACAGAAGAACTGGCAGAAAAAGCGATCCAGTTAAAGGTAGTTCTAACAGTTAATAGAAGAGCTAGAGACTTGCCAGGAACACCAACAATAACCAGGGTGGGATAGTAAATACATTGAATAACCAGGAGTATATAACGGATGCGATAGTTAATGATATGAAGTGGTAACTTGCAGAAATATAATCAATTGTTGCTGAGAAACTCCTGTCCATTGTTGTAAAATTCCGATCTTCTGCATTCAGATTCCAACCCATGGTTGTAAAATTCCAATCTATTGTTCTCAGATTCGAATCTCTCTTCTCCCGAGCTCCCAGTCTCTGGAGCTGCCGGTCCCTGTTCGTGTTGGGGGTGATGCTGTCACTGATACTATAACTTTTTACATTGTAAAGAATTTGTAATTCATCAAAGAAGGAAACCCTCCCGGGACACAATTACAATCTATGGAGTCGACATTGACACGACACAGTCACGAAACAAATAGGTTCAGTTAATGCTTTCAATCTAGTACACTATTCCCCGAATGGAATAGGATTTATACCCACTTTGGACTGCAGGTATGTGAGTTAGTGAGAGAAGGAGAGATAGAAGCATTGACCATAATCTTTCAATTCTCTGGAGATATTGAAGTGATTCCAAGGAAATGGATGTTTACAAACAATACGCCCTTATTACAAAAAAAGGTTGCTAGAGAAATGAGGCACTCTGCCACCCCTAGATTAATGTAAGGACAGCTTCAGTAACATGTTGTCTAAGGCACTGACAGCAGAGATACATGTTGAAAAGCTGTGGTTCACGCTGGAGGGAGACACTGATTGATTGATTGTCATGTTACCTGAATACAGTGAAGAGCTTTGTTTACTCGCTGTACTGGTAGATCACAATAAGCAGGGGTGTCCATATCACAGGGTGACCAGAAACTTGGACAGAGGCATACAGGTTGCATCCCACAGCATGTGCACTTGGCAAGATCACCATTAACAAGGTCAGCATTATTTGAAGTTAGTGATTCAATTCACCAGGCTCACAACGGCTGGAAAAGAGCTGTTCCTGAAGCTGCTGGTGCATATGTACAAGCTTCGGTACCTTCTGCCTGACGGGCGTGGTTGTAGGAGATCATTACCAGGGTGGGAGGGGTCCTAGATGATGTTGGCACTCATTCCACGGCAACGAGCCGTGTAAATGGAGTCCATGGATGGAAGGTTGGCTTCCGTGATGGTCTGGGCTGTGCACGCCACCTCCTGTAGTTCCTTACCATGCTAGGCAGAATGCTTTCTGTGGTACATCTGTAGAATTTGTTGAGGAGCTTTATGAACAGACTAAATTCCCTGAGCAGCCTGAGGAAAAGATTACGTTGTTGTAGCTTTTGGATCATTACATCCATATGGGAACGCCAGGTTATTGTCACTCCGAGGAACTTGACACTCTCCATCCTCTCAGCCTCAGCTCCATCGATGTAGAAGGAGTCATGTTTTTCTCCTTTCTTTCTGACGTCAATGATCAGTTCTTCAGTTTTGCCGATGCTGAGAGAGAGGGTGTTCTCACTGCACCATGGCACCAAGCCCTCTATCTTCTTCCTGTTGGTTGATATCCATCTTACCACAGTGGGATGTGCGGCAAACATAGAGATGGTGTTTGTATGGAATTTATCCACACAGCCGTGGGAGTACAGCGAGTACAGTAAGGGCTGAAAACACATCCTTGGTGGTCTCCAAGGTTGAAGGTTACCGTGGAAGAGGTGCTGCTGTCTATCTTCACTGATTGTGGTCTGTGGGTCAGGAAGCTGAGGATCCAGCTGCAGAGGGTGGAGCCGAGACTCAGAGTCTCAGAGTTTTGTGATCAATCTGGATGGGATAATGGTGTTGAAGGTGGAGATGTAGTCGATGAACAGGAATCTGACATAGATATCCTTGTGATCCAGATGTTCCAGGGGTGAGGGTAGGGGTGGGAAATGCTGTGGAAATGTTACATCGGTGGACAAATTGCAGGGGATCGAGGCAGGCTGGGAGAACAGGTTGACTCGCCTTTGGAAGCACTGCAACATTAGTCACTGTTACTGGGCAGGAGTCATTCAGGCACATTGCACCGGGTTTCCGAGGTACTGGGATGGTGGTGGTCTTTTTGAAGCAGGTGGGGCCTTTGGAGTGCAGTCAGGAGAGGTAGAAGATTTCAGCGAATACCTGCATCAGGATCTGAGTGAACGGCCATGGATTCCATCTGGGCCTGACAATTTCCTTGGATTGACTCCGAGGAAAGTTGATCTGACATCAGCAGCAGTGACAGGGAGAACATGGAAGGACTGCCACAAACACTACGTAGGACAAACAGGAAGAAAGTTAGCCACCAGAATAGACGAACACCAGCAGCCACCAAAAGACACGACACACTCTCCCTCGTAGCCCTACAGACGGAGGAAAGAAACAAGCATTTCGACTGGGACAACATATCTATCCTGGGACAGGCTCAGCAAAGACATGCCAGAGAATTCCTAGACGCCTACCACTCCACCACAAAGCCATAAACAGACACATAGATCGAGATACCATACGTCAACACCTCAGAAAACGAATAGGAAATGATATCACCACAAACCCCAAGAACTCCATCCAGGACAAACATATAAATAGAAAACAAGAGACAACAGCTTCTCTTCACTTGGAGGTCGCCACTGATGATGTTACATAGCCAGGTAATGAAATATCTGGATATCAAACCTGCAGCTCAGCGAGCAAACCTAGACCCTAAACCTCAACCTGATCTACAAACCTTCACAAACCGTATTCATTGGTGGGATATGGGCATTGCTGGATTGCCCAATATTAATTGTCTGTCCCTAGTTGCCACTTGAGAAGGTAGTGGTGAGTTACCTTCTTGAACCGCTGCAGTCCACCTGCTGTGGGTTGACCCACAATGCCATTAGGGCGAGAATTACAGCATTTTGACCCAGTGATGGTAAAGGAATGGCGATGTATTTACAAGTCAGGATGGTGAGGAGATTGGTGGGGAAGTTGAAGCTGGTAGTGTTCCTATATATCAGCTGCCCTTGTCCTTCTAGAGTGAAGTAGTTGTGGGTTTGGAAGGGGCTGTCTGATGATTTTTGGTGACTTCTACTTTGCATTTTCCAGATACTACATACTGAATCAGAGCATCAGAGATGGAGAGAATTGATGCTTGTGCTCATTGTGCCAATCAAGAAGTCTGCTTTGTCCTGGATGGTGTATAGCTTCTTGAGTATTGTTGGGGCTGCACCTATATAGGTGGGTGGAGAGTTTACCATCACACTCCTGACTTGTGACTTTAAGATGGTGGACAGGCTTTGGGGAGTTAGGAGGTGATTTACCCACCGTGGTATACCTAGCCTCTGGCCTGGTCTTGTAGTCACTGTGTTTATGTGGTGAGTCCTGCGGAATTCCTGGTAAATAATAACCCACCCGATGTTGACATTGGGGAATTCAGTGATGAGAACGCCATTTAAATTCAATGGGCATGTGTTAGATTGTCTCTTATTGGTGATGGTCTTCGTTTGGCATATGTGTGCTGTGAATGTTACTTGTCACTGTTAGCCCAAGCCTGGACATTGTCCAGATCTTGCATTTTAACATAGACTGCTTCATTATCTAAGGAGTCACGAATGATGCTGATCTATGTCAAATTATCAGTGAACATTCTCACTTTTGACCTTATGATGTAGACATAAGGACACTACCATGAGGAACTCCTGCAGAGATGTCCTGGAGCTGAGATGACTTGCCTCCAACAACCACAACCATCTTCCTCCGTGTCTGGTCTGACACCAATCACTGGACAGTTTGTTCCTCCATTGATTACAGTTTTTTCGCAACTCCTTGATGCCACACTTGGTCCAATTGGCCTTGTTGTCACAGGCTGTCACTCTCTCCTACCCTCTGGAATTCAGCTCTTTTGTGTATGCTTGAACCAATGCTGTAATGAGGCCAGGAGCTGAATGATCCTAGTGGGACCCAAACTGGGCGTCACTGAGCAGGTTATTGCTGAACAGGAGCTTCTCAATTGCATGGCTGATGACACCTTCCAAAACTTTACTGGTGATTGAGAATAGACTGACTGTGTAATTGGCCAGGTTGGATTTGTCCTGCTAAATATGAACAGGACATACTTGGGTAATTTTCCATATTTTTGGGTGTATGCAAGTATTGTAACTGTACTGGAACAGCTTGGCTAGGGACACGGCAAGTTCTGGACCAGATGTCTTCAGTATTATTGCTGTAATGTTGTCAGGGCCCATAGCCTTTGCAGTGTCCAGTGTCTCCCACCATTTTGTGATATCGTGTGGAGTGAATCGAATTTCCTGAAGACTGGGATCTGTAATGCTGAGATCCATTGGAGGAGGGTGAGATGGATCATCCACTCAGTATTTTTGGCAAATGATCCCTGCAAACGCTTCATTCTTATATTTTGGCCGGGTTGGATTTGTCCTGTTAATTTGAACAGGACATACCTGGGCATTTTTTTACATTATCGGGTATATCCCAATATTGTAACTGGAATGGAGTAGCTTGGCTCGGGCACATTCTGAAGCACATGTGTTCAGTATTATTGCTAGAATATTCTCTAGAATGGTCTTGGGGCCGAGAGGCTTTACAGTGTCAGGTATCTCCCACCATTTTCTGATATCATGTAAAGTGAATCAAAGTGGCTGAAGACTGATATCTGTAATGCTGAGGCCCATTGGAGGAGGGTGAGATGGATCATCCACCCAACACTTTTGGCTGAAGATTCCTGCAAAGGTTTCATCCTTATCGTTTGCACTGATGTGCTGGAATCTTCCGTGGTTGAGGATGTGGATATTTGGGAAACCTTTTTCTCCAGTCAGTTGCTTAATTGTCCACCAGCATTCATGACTGGATGTGGCAGGACCGCAAAGCTTAGAATCTCATCCTTTGATCATGAGATCACTTAGCTCTCTCTATCACTTGCTGTTAATGCTGATTGGCATGCAAGGAGTCCAGTTTAGTGGCTTCACCAGGTTGACACCTCATCCTCAGCTATGCCTGGTATTTCTCCTGGCATGCCGTCCTGCACTCTCCATTGACCCAGGGTTGATCCCCTGGGTTGATGGTCATGGTTGGGGGCGGGGGGGGGGGGGAATGTGGTTGACCATGAGATTACAGATTGTGCTGCTGTTAATGACCCACATCACATCATGGATGCCAAGTCTTGAGTTGCTCGATCTGTTTGAAGTCTGTCGTGTTTAGCACGGTGATCGTTCCACACAACACGATGGAGATTATTCCCAATGTGAAAGTGGGACTTCGTCTCCTTATGGACTGCACAATGATCTCGCTTCCTGATACAGAAGCATCTACAGCTGGCAGATTGGTAAGTGTTCTACACAAGGACAGACCCCTCAAAACATTTCCGGAAATTAGCCGAGAATCTAACTTTGCTAGTTGTTTTTAGGAAGTATAGCATGGATATTCCAGGAAGGATACAGTTGATTAAACTATGTAGCTTTGAACAAAACAGAATTTATTCACAAGTTTACCAAATGAAACGCAAGCAAAAGAGAACAGAATACCAAATAACTTAGCCTATCTGAAAAACCAACAAGTTGTCCCAACTTAAAGATGCTGATCGATTCCACTTGGCACACAAGGTAAACTCAAACACAGAGTATTCCAGGAGAGATGTCAGAGAGAGAGGAGGATCAGCATGGGCCTGCTCCTTTGGGCCCAGCAGCTTTAAACCTGCCTGACTGCTTTCAGTGAATAGCCAGACTGCCAAAGCACAAAACCAAACTAATCTGGCATTAATGAAGCCAGATGGGTTTTCCCATGGTCATACATATATTTTTAATTTCTGATTTTTAAAAATAGACTTCAAATTCCATAATTGCTGTGGAAGCATTCAAACCTGGTCCCCAGATCATTGGCTGAGTTTCTGGACAAATAGTCTCATGATAATACCCCGAGCCCATCACTTCCTGCCTCAATAGCATGGAGGTCTCTCGGAGAGTGCGTGGAGGGATATAGAGGTCTTTATGGAGGTGCATAGGAGATTGTATGGAGCTGTATAGACGTCCACATGGAGGGTTATGGGCGACTGTATGGAAGTCTGCAGAGGACTTTGATGAAGTCTAAAGAGAATCATGTAGACATATAGTGAGGACAACATGGAGTTCACAACAAGAACACTTTTTCCTCAGGAGGCAAAGGAAAATCAGCACTTTCGTAAGAACTTCTCGCCAACGTTTATAGCTGCACCATGGAAAGCATTCTATCTTGATGCATCACAGCTTGGTACGGTAACAGCTCTGCCTAGGTCCACAAGAAACTGCAGCAAGTTATGAACACAGCCCAGACCATGACACAAGCCAACCTTCCAACCATCGACTCCATCTATAGTTCTCAATGTCGCAGAAAGACAGCGAACACCATCAAAGACACCTCCTACCAGGCCATATTTTCTTCCAACCTCTTCCATCAGGCAGAAGATGAAGAAACTTCAACATACAGAACAACAGCTTCTCCCCTGCTGCTCTTAGACTGCTGAATGGACCTCAAACTTCAAGTCTAATGCTGATGTTGCCTTTGTGTATCTCCTGTGTAGTTGTAACCCTGTTTGCCTCGCTCTGTCTCAATAACCAATGATCTGTCTGTTATGATTCATAGAGCATAGAACATTACAGAGCAGCACAGGCCCCTCGGCCCTGGATGTTGGGCTGATCTGTGAAGCCCATCTCACCTGCACTATTTAATTATGATCCATACGTTGAGATAATGACCAATTAAATATCTTTAATTCTGGCAAGTTTACTGCAGTTTCAGGCAGAGTGTTACACACCCATACTACTTTCTGAGTAAAGGAACTACCTCTGACATCTGTCCCATACTTATCACGCATCAATTTAATGCTATGTCCCCTCATGCTAGTCATCACCATCCAAGAAAATAAGATCTCACTGTCCAATCTATCTAATCCTCTGGTAGTCTTAAATATCTCTATTACATCGCCCTTAACCTTCTTCTTTCCAATGAAAACAGAACCACATCTCTCGGCCTTACCTCATAAGAGCTCCCTTCTTTACCAGACAACATCCTGGTACATTTCCTCTGAACCATTTCCAATGTTACGAATCCTTCTTAGAATGCAGTGACCATAACTCTACACAATACTCCATGTGCAGCCGTGACAAATCTTTGTACAGCTGCAATGTGATCTCATGGCTTCAAAGCTCAATCCGTTAACATATAAAAGCTAACACACTGTATGGCTTCTTGCCAGCCCTATTAACCTTGGTGTCCACTTTCATAGAACATAAAATGTTACAGCACAGTGCAGGCCCTTCAGTCCGCAATGTTGTGCCGACCTGTAAAATTAATCTGATGCCCATCTAACCTACACCATTCAATTATTATCCGCATGTATCTCCAATGCCCATTTAAATGTCCTTAATATCGGCGAGTCTACTACTGTCGCAGGCAGTACGTTCCACGTCCCTATTACTGTATGAGTAAAGGAACTATCCCTGCTATCTGTCCGAAACCTATCACCCCTCAATTTAAAGCTGTGTCCCCTCGTGTCAGCCTTCACCATCCAAGCAAAAAGGCTCTCATTGTCCTCTCTATCTAACCCTCTGATTATCTTATAAGTCTTGATTAAATCACCTCTCAATCTTCTCTCTCATAAAAACACCTTCAAGTCCCTCAGCCTTACCTTGAAAGACCTTCTCTCCATATCAAACAATATCCTAGTAAATCTCCTCTGAACCCTTTCCAAAGCTTCCACATCATTCCTACTATGCGATGACCAGAACTGCATGCAATCCTCCAGGTGCAGCTTTACCAGTGTCTTGTACAGCTGAAGCATGACCTCGTGGCTCCGAAACTCAACCACCTTCCAATGAATGCCAACAGACCATGAGCTTTCTATACAACCCTATCAACTTGGGTGGCAACTTTCAGGGATTTATGTAACTGAACACCGAGATCTCCCTGCTCATCTACAGTACCAGTACTCAGCATTCCTGTTACTTCTTCTGAATTGAACTACCTCACACTTTTCCGCCTTAAACTCCATTGCCACTTCTCAGCCCAGCTCTGCATCTTGTCTATGTAACCCACAACATCCTTCGGCGTTACCCACAACTCTGCCTACCTTTGTGTCATCTGCAAATTTATTAACCAATCCTTCTTCACCCACCTCCAGATCATTTATAAAAAATGACAAACAGTACTGGCCTCAAAACAGATCCTTGTGGCACACCACTGGTAACTGAGCTCCAGGATGAACACTTCCCATCAACCACCACCATCTGCCCTCTTTCAGCAAGCCAATATCTAATCCAACCACTAATTTACATTCAATCCCGAAATTCCGCATTTTGTTCAATAGCCAACGGTGGGGAACCTTATCAAATGACTTACTGAAGTCCATATGCAGCACATCAACCGCCTTTCCTTCATCCACATGCTTTGTCTCCTTCTCGAAGACATTTATAAGGCTAGTGAGGCATGAACACCTCTTCACAAAACTGTGTTGCCTATTACTAATCAAATTATTCCTTTCCAGGTGATTATAAATGCTATCTCTTATAATCTTTGTCAACACCAGACCCACAACTGAAGTCCGATTTACTGGTCTATAATTACCAGGGTTGTTCTGACTCCCCTTCTAAAACAAGGAACAATATTTGCTCTCCTCCAGTCTTCTGGCACGACCTCTGTCGATAATGATGACATAAGAATCAAAGACAAAGTGTCTGCAGTCTACTCCCTGGCTTCCCAGAAATCCGAGCATGAATCCCATGCAATCCAGGGTCGTATCTATTTTCAGATCCGCAAGATGGCTAAAACTTCCTCTTTGTCAACCTCAGTCCATTCTAATTTTGTATCCTGTATCTCCGTATTCTCACTAACATTGCCCTTTTGCAATGTAAATTCTGATGAAATGTATTCATTTAGCATTTCCCCATGTCCTCAGGTTCCACACACAACTTTCAACTATATCTTTGATTTGCCTGAAACTTATTCTAGTCATTCTTTTCTTCCTGATGTACTGACAGAAGGCCTGAGGGTTTTCCTTGATCTTTTTGCACCAGCAACTTCTCATGTCGTCTCCTGGCTCTTATTCGCCTCTACTGCCCGCAAAACAAAACCTTGCACTCGTGACAACAACAAATAAAGTAAAATGCTGTACCTGGTTCTGAAAGGTTTAATACTGATTGAGTGTAAAAAGGACAATTCACAGAGATCGTGACATGGTGGGAAGATCTGGGAGGAGTCAAACAATAGATAAGATCCTTCTAACATCTCTGTTACAATGGACAGCACATCAGCAATTCTCAGGGCCCTCGTATACCTGGAAGATTGGAAGTAATTGGAGTTATAGAATGTAGTGCAAACTTTATGAAATCTGATGTTTTTAGGGAAGTTTGACAAACATACACATTCTGTTAATCTTACACAAGGGAAAGAGGTCAATGGTTCATTTTCAGAAGAGTCTACATAAAAGAAGCCATCTTATACATTCCCACAGCTGCACTGATTCCCAAAACAGTACCACATCAGTCAGTGGGTCGCAACATGTACATTTTGTTGGAACTAATGAATAAATAAAGCACTTCAGGTGTTTTGCCTCAGGATGGTGGTGATATCATATCCAGGAGTTAGGTTTCAGACCCAGTTTGATGTCTGTCTTGTATTTGCCCAAATGAATGGCTGCAAGGGGATTAAGATTAGGAGCTGAATATCCAAGGATTTCCATCCTATCGAAAGGATAGGCAGATGGGCAGAGGGGATGGGGTTGCATATTAGTAAGAAATAAAATTAAATCAATAGTAAGAAACAAAGGAGTGTCAGATGGTATAGAATCTGTATGGGTAGATTTGGGAAAACACAAAGGTTGAAAAACAGAATTGGACTTCTGTACAGGCCTCCATACAGTATTCAGGAACTGGGACACAAGACACCCCAGGATTTAGAAAAGATGCATAAGAAAGTCAAAGTTATAGTGATTATGTGGGATTTCAATGTGCAGGTGGACTGGAAAAATCACATTGGTAGTGGATTGCAAGAAAAGGAATTTGTGGGATGTCTATGAGATGGCTTTTTTAAGCAGTTTGTGGTTGGGCCACGGGGAACAGGCAACTCTGTATTTAGTGTTGTGCAATAATAAGGGAGCTTAAGGTGATGGAACCCTGAGGAGGCAGAGATCATACTATGACTGAATTTACTGTGCAATTTGAGAGGGAGAAGATGAAATCAGAGGTAACGGGCTTACAGCTGAATAAATACAACTACAGAGACATGAGGTAGGAACTGGGTAGAATTGACTGGGAGAGGAGCCGAGCAGGAACGACAGTGGAACAGCAATGGCAGGAGTTTCTGGGAGTAATTCAGGAGACACAACAGAGATTCATCACGAGGGAAAAGAAACATGATGCAGGGAGGATGAGGCAACCATGGCTCACTAAGGAAGTCAGTGATGGCTTAAAAAAAAAGAGAAAGCATATCTTGTGGTGAAGGGCCGTGGGAAAACAGAGGATTGAGAAGCTCACAAAGACCAACAGAGGGCAACAAAAGAAGTAATAAGGAGGGAGAAGAATAAATGTGTGGGTAAACTAGCCAGCAATATAAATGAAGAATGTAAGAGTTTTTTTCAGATATATAAAGATCAAAAGAGAGGCAAAAGTGGACATTGGGCTGCTGGAAAATGATATTGGAGAGATAGTGGGGGGTGCGATCAAGGAAATGGCTGAGGAACTCACTTTACATCAGTCTCCTTGGTGGAAGACAACATTAAAATCCCAAAAATACAGAGGAGGCAGAGTTCGGTATGGTGGTCATGGCCAAGGAGAAGGTGCTACAACAACTGAAGAGCCTGAAGGTGGAAAAATCTCCTCGGCCAGATGGACTACACCCCAGAGCTCTAAGGGAGACAGCTGAAGAGATAGTGGAGCAAAGTCAGCATTATTTCATCAAGGGGAGGTCATGTATGACAAACCGTCTGGAATTCTTTGAGGAAGTAACAAGCAGGTTAGACCAAGGTGAGCCAATGGATATAATCTGCCTAGACTTCAAGAAGGCCTTTGACAAGATGCCTCACTGGAGGCTACTGAGTAAGATAGGGGCCCATGGTGTTGGAGGCAAGGTGCACGCTTGGATAGAAGCCTGGCTGTCTGAAACAAAGCAGAGAGTGGGGATGAAAGGGTCCTTCTCAGAATGGCAGCTGGTGACAGTTCATGTTCTGCAAGGCTCAGTTTCGTGACCACAGCTTTTCACTTAATCCATGAACAATCTAAATGAAGGAATTGAGAGCATTCTGGCTCAGTTTGCAGATGATGCAAAGAGAAGTAGAGGGACAGGTAGTATTGAGGGGGCAGGGAGGCTGTAGAAGGATTTGGACAGGTTAGGAGAATGGGCAAAGAAGTGACAGATGGAGCACAATGTGGGAACGTGTGAGGTCATGCACTTTGGTCGGAAATGTAGAGGCATGAGCTATTTTCCAAATGGGGAGAAAAATGAGAAGTCTGAAGTGCTCAGTATTTTCTCAAGTTCAACTTACAGGTTGAATCAGTAGCTAGGAAGGGAAATGGCATTTAACTTGAGAGGACTTGAATATAAAAGCAGCGATGTTCTTCTGTAGCTCTATAAGGCTCTGGTCAGACGACATTCAGAGTATTGTGTGCACCTTTGGACCCTACACCTGAGGAGGATGTACAGGTCCTGGAGCATGTTCAGAGGAGGTTCACGACAATGTCTCCAGGAATGAAAAGTTTAACATATAAGAGGAAAGGGAAGACCTTTTGGAATGGAGATAAGGAGAAACTTCTTCACCCAGGGAGTGGTGAATCTATGGACTTCATTCCCACAGAAGGCTGTGGATGCGAGGTCATTGAATACATTTAAGACTGAGATAGACAAGTTCTTGAGCATTAAAGAGATCAAGGGGTATGGTGAAAAAGCGGGAGAGTGGGTTTTAGAAACGTATCAGCCATGATTGAATAGCAGAGCAGACTCATTGGGCTGACTGGCCTAAATTTTGTCCCTCTGACTTATGATTTTGTAACATTTGTGCCTCTTGCATGTTCTTTCAATCGAGTTTTGTTGTCAGATGAGTCAGCTTTACTTCATGAAACTTAACACAATAAGACATTATTCATTATTTCTTCGTGCCTGTCTTGCCTCATGAATATTTCTGCTGAACCTGAAGCACTTGACCATCACAGTTTGAAGCCATGAGCCCTGAAGTCTTTTAATTAGTTGATTTCAAACACTTTGAACTCATCCAAACTCTGTAAATTCTCTTTTTAAACTGACAAAGTGTTTGTAGCAGCATATACAACATGTGTTTTGCCTCACTGTACAATAGTTTGTGGAAGGATCTTCCAGATAACAATGGAGGCAGGCCCATTGATGACTTGTCTGGAAGTATTATGTGGACCCTTCACTAACAAGGGAGTCGAAGGGGATGGAAAGTAGATGGAAAAGAGGGTTAAGGGTTACAGCCAGAACAATCATGATCTTTTCAAATGGCAGATTGGAATGAAGGGGCGAAATGGATTACTCCTTATTATTATTTGTTTGTTTACATAGTTTGTGGAATGATCTTTCAGATAACAATGAAGGCAGGCTCATTGATGACTTGTATGGAAGACTGACATGTACATTTAAAAACAAGGGAGTCAATGGGGTTAGAAAGTATATGGAAAAGAGTACTAGGTTTGTAGCAAGATCAACTAAGGACTGATCAAATCACAGTTCAAGCTCTAAAGGCTAACTGACCTCCTCTTCATTCATATTAGTGTACTCACATGTATCCCAGTGAGGGCAGACCAACCACACTGTGTCTTTGACACATACCCTCGAGAGGGCAGATTGGTCCGACTGTATCTGTATCACACACATTGGGGAGAGCAGACTGATATCATGGTCTCTACATCATTGACTGTGGGAGAACAGACGATTTACACCAGGACTGACAACTGAACACACTCAGTCTGTATCACAAAGATTGGAGAGTGCAGACTTCCCTCACTATGTCTGTATCACTGACCCCACAGAGAGTGGATTGGATGCATTCTGAGACAGAACACATTCCTAATTCCTGAATCATTCAAACCACCTCATCATTGAATAAATTACATCTTTTGGGTAAAAGGGTGTTTTACCATGTTCTTCAGCTGTTTCCTGAACACAGTCTGTGTCACAACATATATGCAAGTGTTGTGCAGCAGCTTAGCGAATGAATCCAATATCTCCTACAAAATAATGTCATTGTTCCCCATCTGATATGAGCATTTCCATAAGAGTATAGCATAAACACTGACCATAACATGATGAAATTTCCTGCGATAACAAACAATAAAATGATGGACTTCCTTCGAGTCCCCATTTCTGGGTCATTGGGATTTTCCCCACTGCTGTGAGCCCAAAGTCTCCTGCGGGCTCTGCTGGCCACTAAAATGTACCTGATTCTTAAAGCATTGTGCAGCAGAATCAAAACAAATGGCACTGCAGGGTTCAGAATATAATGAAGGCACTCGATTGTTCCCCAGACTGGAGATGACAGAATATCAGTTGGTACTGAACAAAACCAGGGGAGATCATCTCAGAAAATAATGAACAGCCATTACACTGTACAAATTAATGGTCCTGAAAATATCTTGTCTGTGGTAAATGGCTCCATACTGAACGCAAAGTACCAGAAAACGTTCTTCAAACCACTCAGCACAGTCACTGTTCCCAGAACCACAGCTGCTGTCTTCTCAGTACAAAATTTAATTTGCAGATTTGGGCGGCAAATGGTCACATTATCGTCCAAGGTAAAAATGATGGCAAACCAGACAGAACAGTCAGTGTCTGCATAAAGGAAGACAGAGTGGATATCACAGATGAGGATGGACTGTAGCAAATGGAACTCTTCCTTATAAACAAGTAGAATGTTCCTCAATAGGACAATAACCAGTATGTCTGCTGTTGAAATTGCCACCAGGTATTGAGTAATACATTTTGAAAAACCCCACTTTCCTTGTGACAAAATTATAATTGTTAAGATATTCACTGTGGGGAAGGAAAATAAACAGGAAAATTCATCAATCTGGTTGAAAAATGGCCTATTACACAGAGTACGTCATGTGATTTCTAAATGTGTCCCTCTTTCTGAAAATGTATTAAAGTATTTATAGCCACGGTCATGTAACCTGCTTGACCAAAATCTCAACAAAATTAGACATTAGATAGAAATTCCATACTTGGGTTGACAAAGAAAATGAGGAATAGCAGTTTTTAGAGATGAAGTGAAGATTGACACTGGGCTGACAGATTATTGATGTGAAAACAAGGGAATGTAGGAATCATCACAAACACCATGGAAGGTATGTTTCTGCAGTGGAACAGAGATCAGCGACCCTGTGTTTGTGTGGAGGAAATGTCAAGGTTCCTGTTCTTCATCTTTAAAGAGTCATTCAAAATTAGTATGGAAGAATAAGCCCAAGTTCCCCTTCATTAGTATCCAGTGATCATAATCGCACATGTCTTGCTCCTGATCATAATGCAATAACTGTAGGTTAATGTGGGGATAAGTCAGTCTATGCTATTCTGTCTGATATCTACTCAGTGATAGTTTCCTTATGGCGTGGATGTCCTATTGGTTTGAGATGGTAGAGATCACAGGTTTGGAATATACTGTGACGGGCTTTTACAAAGTTGCTGCAGTCCATCTTCCACATGACACCCATTGCTGCTGGGGTGCATTGATGGTTGAAACTGGGAATATTTGTGGACTTGGAGCCAATCACGGGTGCCTTATTCTGAATATTATCAAGTTTCTTGAGTGTTGTTGCAGCAGAACTTACCCAAGCAAGTGGGGAGTATTCCATCACATTTCTGACTTTCCCTTTGTAGATATTGAATAGATTTTGGGAAGCCTGGAGGTGAGAAATTTATCACTGAATGACCAATCTCTTATATGGTCTTGTAACAATGGTGTTAATATAAGCGGTCCATCTAGTCTGTAGTCAATGGTAACTCCTTCCACCGTTCCCCAGGACGTAGGTAGTGTGGGATTCAGTGATGGTAAGACCAATAAATGTCAAAATAAATGGTTAGATTCTCTCTTTTCGGAGATACCTGACACTTGTGTGGCACACATGATACTTTTAGTTCAGGTCTGAATACTGTCCAAGTGTTGCGAAATGCGGGTATAGTGTCTGATGAGTCAGGAATGGGAAAAACTTTGTGAACAATCAACAAACATCCTGAATTCTGACCTTATGATGGAGGGATTGTCAACAGTGAAACAGCTGAAGATAACTGGGCCGAGGACACTTCCCTGAGGAACTCCTGCAGCGATGTCCTGGAGTTGAGGTGACTGACTTCCAACAATCACACCCATCCTCCAATGTGCCCGGAATATCTCCAACCAATGAGAGTTTCATCCCATTTCTCATTATTTTAGATTTCCTTCAGGTCAGACTTGGTCACTTACTGCTTTTATGTCATGTGCACACTCTCTCACCTCAGGAGTTCAGCTCTTTTGAGCTTGTTTGGATATGAGTTGTTATGAGGTCTGGTTCTGGGCAACCCTGCAGAACTGGACACCAGTGAACAAGTTATTCCTGCGTAAGTGCAGATCGGTAGAACTCTTGATGACACCTTCCATCATGTTGCTGTTGATTCCGATTCGACTAATAGGGTGGCAATTATCTGGGTTTAATTTTTCTACTCTTTGTGATTTACCTGTTTAGATCCCTATGTTAGTAGGTGGTACTGGAACAGTTCATCTCGGGGCACGGCGAGTATTGGAGCCATTTAGCACTGACCAGGTAATTTCAGGACCATTAATTTATAGTGTCTTCGCTGTTTCTTGTGCTCGCTCCTGTTGAGCACTGGAGAACCTCTATTGAAGCACAATCCAGCATGCGGTCTACACACGCAGGAAAGGAAAAGAGAGATCAGGTTTAATAATCACCCAATTGTCAAAAGGAACCCATTCATCCCTTCATGTCTGCATCGGCTGTCTATACGTGTTGACACAGTAGCGAGCACTTGCCTTTTCCACATCACCCTGCAACTGATTCGATTTAATAATCATTCAGGTATGTCTTCATTATTTCAACACAACCTGACCAATGATCCTTCTCCATCAACTATCAAGTTGATCACTGATTACAAATTGAACCTGAAAATTTCCTATTTGTCAGAAATGGAAACAATCAGCACAACGTACTCTCTTTCACATGATAACAACTGATCTGAACTTACAGCAATCTTCTATTATTTTATAGGATCAGGCTAAACTTGTGGAGAGATAAGTGAACATTTCCGGTTAATGCTGTTCCATCATCACTCCCATCTTTTCTGTTCTTATTTCAGATTTCCAGCACCTGCAGTATTTTCCTTCGGTCTGATCATTTTACAACTTTCCATTAATATTGACAGAATGGTCCATTTCTCTGAAGTCTCAGGAACTGTTTGGAGTGACCTCAATCTGCCGGTTGGAATGCTTTCTCAATTCTGTGGTGAATGGAGAGGTTTTCAAAGAGTCATCGATGGCTATTTCTATTTCCATTATTTTAAAGTTTTTAGCACATGGATTTAATTATAATTAGAATCAGGCCATTTGGCCCACCAAGTTCACACCGACCCTCCGATGAGTATCACACCCAGACTGATTCCCCTACTCTGAGTTTTCGCCCTGGCTAATGCACAGAGCCTAAACATCTCTGAACACTGGGTGTAATATAGCATGATCAATTCACCGCACGAGGATATCGTTGGAATATGGGAGGAAACCGGAGCAACCAGAGGAAACCCACGCAGACATGGGGAGAATGTGCAAACTCCACACAGACAGTCACCCGAGGGTCCCTGGCGTTGTGAGGCAGAGTGCTCACAACTGAGACACCGTGCCACAACTTGCATCTTAACCAGCAACAGCTGCAGACTGGAAAAGCCGAAACAGTCAGGAAGGGGGACAAGTGAATAGTACTCTCGCTAATTGGTCATTTTAATAAATAAATAGCAAGGGGAAATGGATTTCAAAACCAGGATATTATTACAGAAAGGACAGTTAGGTAACAAATTAATCAACTGATTGAGTAGATACAGAGCTTTAGTCAATATGACACAGAACAAAGAGGCAAACTTTGTATAAAGTGATGGTTTGTAAGACACTAAACATATATCCTGAGGGAAAGGCAGCGACAGGCTGCAGTTAAGGGGCAAGGTTGAGGACTGCAGCTTGAGGATGGGTGTTCCATTGTGAATGTGACAACGTTCCATTGCTCTTTGCTCAGTGTCACAACGTTGTCTTTATTCTGGGAAATATAATCAAGTCTGTGAAACTTGTGAAAATGCTTGTTGTACTCATGTGATTGTGGAGCTAATCCAATTGAGCGTCCCTTTTGATTAGCTCTGGCAAGATGGTGTGTTGGTATAATTGATGTCAGGCTTGCAATTACGTGATAGCAAAGGTCAGAAGTTATATCAGTTTCAATCAGATGAAAGTCTTTACAGTCAGGGCAAGTAGGACAAGAATAGAAGATAGAAAGCAAACAAGGAATGCAGGATCGTCAGGGCTGTTCCTGCATTTTCTGGTGCCTAGGTCAGTACCAGGTGATCCGTCCGGTTTCAGATCACAGCTCAACTTTCAGTGTGAACGGCAGGAAGCTGCCCACTCTGCTTCACAGAAATTGGGCTCAACCCATCCATTCCCGACTGCGTACTTCAGGCTGATGGTTTTCCTATCCATCGTATGGACAGTACATCGTCCTCGGGTAAGGCAATTCTGTAGGGGTTTAATTTTTAATCAACAACTTCTGCTACATGGACATTGCAACCATGAGCAGCCATTGTTACCCAAACCTTGAATTCCTCACCATCAAATGCCGCCACTTCTATCTCCCACGGGAATTTACCACTGAGATATTAACTGCTCCGTACATACCACCACAAGTAAAGGTTGTGGAAGCTCTGGATGTGCTGTACTCCACCACTAACACCCTGGAAATGGAACACCCCGAGTCCTTGTTTATTCTGACTGGCAACTTCAATCAAGCCAATCTAAGGAAGGTATTGGCCAAGTACCACCAGAACCTTACCTGCCCCACCAGGGGACAGAATCTTTTATACCACGGCTACACCGCAGTGAAGGATGCTTACTGCTCCATCCCCGCCTTCATTTACAGGTACTCCAAACACAGTGCTATGTTTCTTCTCCTGATTTACAGGCAAAAGCTCGAGCAGGAGACCCCCTTACGGATTAACTCCAGTGCTGTCTGGAATTGTCTAACTGGGCCATGTTCAAACAGGCCCAATCTTCAACCTCTCTCTGCAGCAGGCCTATGTCCCTGCATTTTTCCAGAGTCCAATATCATTCCTACGCCTAAGAAGGCTCATGCAGCATGTCTCAATGACTACCACGCAGTGGCCCTAACTTCAGTAGTCATGAAGTACTTTGAAAGTCTAGTCATGGCATTAATCAACTCCAGCATTCCCACTGCTCTTCACCCACACCAATGTGTTCCTCTTTGTGCCAACAATTCGACATCAGGTACTATTACATTTGCCCTTCACTCCTCCCAAAACGTCTTGACACCGAAAACAGTTACATAAGGATCCTACTCATTGGCTACAGTTCAGCCTTCAACACTATTATCCCCTTGTGATTGCTCAACATAGTCATTTTAGATGAAGCCCCACTCTCTGCAACTGCATCCTCAGTTTCCTGACCCACAGGCCACAATCAGTGAAGATTGTGGTCAATATTTCATCCTCACTAACACTCAACACTAGAGCCCCCCAGAGATGCGTGCTCAGCTCCTTACTGTACTCACTGTAAACACATGACTGCCTCACCAAATACCACACTAATGCCATTTACAAGTTCATTGATGACACCACCACAGTCGGTTGAATCTCAGATAACAATGAAACAGACTACAGATGGGAGATGGAAGATCTGGAAAATGGTGCATTGAGAACAACCTAGCTCTCAATGGCAGCAAAACCAAGGAATACATTACTGACTTTCGGTGGGATGCTACTCATGCCCCTACACATTAGCAGCACAAAGGGGAACGAGTGGACAGTGTCAATCTCCTGGGAGTGGTCATTGCAACAAGCGTTCTTGGACTCTTCATGTGGACACATTGGTTACAAAGGCCCAACAGGCAGCTGAGGAAATTTGGCGAATACCCTTGCCAACTTTTTTAGATGCACCATCGAGTGTATTCTTTCTGGATGTAGCACGACCTGGTATAGCAACTGTACCATTCAAGACCGGAGACGGTTACAGAGAGTGGTGAATTCTGCCCAGACAATCACAGAGGCCAACCTCCCATCTATAGAATCCATCTACCAGGCCCACTGTCAAGGAAAGACCGCCAGAATTCTGAAAGGCACTGTCCTCTCTGACAAAGTTTTCTGACAACCTCTACCATCAGGGAGAAGGTACAGAAGCCTGAACACATGCACCAGCCAGTTTCATAACAGTTTCTACTCTACTGTTGTTAGAATACTGAAAGGACTCGCAAACTCTTAACATTTGCCTCTGCATATGTATTTTTTGCCGATGTTTACCTATTATTAACTTTTCTATGCAACTTAACTCTGTCATTTGCCTGCATTGCTCACAAGTCAAAGCTTTTCACTGTGCCTCAGTACACATGACAATAAATTCAATTCAAATCAATTCAATTTATTTCTTTCACACTTTGTATTGTCTCGTACAACTGAGTAGCTGGCCAGGTCAGTACAGTGGGCAATTGAGAATCAATGGCATTGCTGTGGGTCTGGAGTCACGTGTAGGCCAGATTAGGCGAGGACAGCAGATTTCCTACCCTGTCAGGCATCAGTGAGCCAGATGTATTTTGCCATGGTCATCAGTGACTCTTAATTCAAGAGACTGATTTTTTAAAATTGAAGTCAAATTCCACCATCTGTCGAGGCAGGATTTGAGGATATGGGTCTCTAGGAGGTAGGACAAAATGTCTGAAAAAGCTGCACAAAATAGCTTCTGCATTGCTAAATTAGATTAGACAAAATGGTTCACTGTGTCTATATCACCAACTGCAGCTAAGCTATATAAACCAATAACCATTAACCATTAGAATGCAGCAGTAGACAGATAAAATGAGGAAATATTACTGCAAGCTGAGAGCCTTTGGAATGGGAATGTCTCGCTGCACCCTGCAAGCTGATTTATGATTTTACTTCTTTATAAATCAAAATCATTGGTTGAAGCAACTATCAATGAAGTGACATCATGCATTCATTGATTGTTACTGTACGATCATGCTCTGTGTCTGACTATGAACAGTGAAAAAACCTCATGCAAACTCTGTAAGTTGTTGGATACTTTTGATTGCCAAGAATTATTCATACTTCTGTGTGAATCAGAGTCTGCCAACCCAGAGCTGGATCAGACAATAAGTGATCGCTTGTGCGATTGACAAAGTTTCATTGACAGGTGTGTTTATTGACCGATAGTGGAACCAAGAGACCCCTCCTAGGGGGACCACTCCTTCAGTTTCGCTCCTGGGTCCCCAGAGCATTGATTCAGTTTCTGGAGTGTTAGTCTCATGATAACAACAGCCAGCATCGCCTCCCTTCCCCCATTGCATAGAGCGGCATAGAGGACTGCATGGAGGGGTGGAGAGGACTGCATGAAGGTGTATAAAGGACTGCATGGAGGCTTAGAGAGGACGGCTTGGAGATGTACAGAGGACTGCATGACAGTGTTTAGAGGACTGTATGGAGGGGTACAGACCACCAATTGGAGTGGTACAGAGGACTGTACAGAGGACTTTATGGAGATGTATAGCAGAATAGAGTCATATGGAGTTGTATGGAGACCTGCACACAGGTATATAGAGGACTGCATAGAGGGGTACAAACAACTGTAAGGAGGTGTATAGAGGACTGTATATAGGTGCATAGAGAACTGCATGGAGGTGTATACAGGACTGCATGGAGGTGTATACAGGACTGCATGGAGGTGTATACAGAACTGCATGGAGGCATATGGCAGACTGAATGGAGATATTCAGAGGACAGCATGGAGGGGTATAGCAGACTGCATGGTGCCGTATAGAGGACTGCATGGAGGTTTATAATGGACTGCTTGGAAGTGTCAAGTGGACTCATGGAGTTCACAACAGTGCCTCCTCCTCAGGAGTCTGAGGAAATACCGAGGTTTGAAGCTGCACCGTAAAAGCACTCTAACTGGGTACATCACGGTTTGGTGTGATAACAGCTCTGCCCAGGTCCATCAGAAACTCCAGGGAAGTTCATGAGGAATGATGAAGTACTTATGCCCATAACGCTGACTCTCCTGTTTCGTCAGCGCTACTTGAACTACTGCCGCACTGCCTTTTCAACTCTGACTCTCCAACATCTGTGGTCCTCCCTTTCTCAGACTTCTCATTCAGATTTGTTTGTTCACCTGTACCCCAGTAGGGCAGACAAAATTCACTGTGTCTTTGACACATACCCTAGAGAGGGCAGATTGTCCCGACTGCATCTGTATCACAGACCTTGGGTACAGCAGATTGACCCCATTTTGTCTACATCATTGACTGTGGGAGAAAAGACCATTTACTCTGTGTCTGTAGTGGAGCACCAGGACTGCCAACTGTACATACTTAGTCTGTCTCACAAAGATTGGAGAGTGCAGACTCCCCTCACTGTGTCTGTATCACTGACCCCATAGAAAGTGGATTGGATGGATTCTGAGACAGAACACATTCCTAATTCCTGAATCCTCCAATCCATCTCACCATTTAATGAATTTCCCCATTCGGGTAAAAGGGTATTTTACCATGTTCTTCAGCTGTTTCCTGAACTTAGTCTGGGTCACGACATATATACATGTGTTTGTGCAGCAGCTTAGGAGCTGGAGAATGAATCTTAATTCTCGTACAAAATAATGTAGATATATTGCCCTATACCCCATTGAAAAAATTCTTCTCCAGAGAGAGTTTACCATAAACACTGACCATAACAGGATGAAATTCCCTGAGATAACAAACAATAAAATGATGGACTTCCTTCGAGTCCCCATTTCTGGGTCACTGGGATTCTCCCCACTGCTGTGAGCCCGAAGTCTCCTGCGGGCTCTGCTAGCCACTAAAATGTGTCTGACACTTAAAGCATTGAGCAGCAGAATCAGAACAAATGGCACTGCAGAGTTCAAGATATAATGAAGGCACTCGATTGCTCCCCAGACTGGAGATGACAGAATATCAGTTGGTACTGAACAAAACCAGGGCTGATTCCTGAGCAAGTACTGAGATGTGAACATAAAGTACCAGAAAATGTTCTTCAAACCACTCAGCACAGTCACTGTTCCCAGAACCACAGCTGCTGTCTTCTCAGTACAAAATTTAATTTGCAAATTTGGGAAGCAAATGGCCACATATCGATCAAAGGTAAAAGTGACGGTAAACCAGACAGAACAGTCGGTGGCTGCATAAAGGAAGACAGCGTGTATATTACAGATGGGGATGGACCGTAGGAAACGAAACTCTCTCTTGTAAACAATTGGAATGTGCCTTAATAGCAGATCGAGGATAATAACCAGAATATCTGCTGTTGACATTGCCATCAGGTATCGAGTAATACATTTTGAAAGACAACACTTTCCTTGCGACAAAAGTATAATTGTGATGATGTTAACTGTGGGGAAGAAAAATAAATATGGAAGTTAATCAAATTGGTTGAAAAGTTGACAATTTCACAGAGTACTTTGTCAGATTTGCAAATGTTCCCTGCTTTCTGAAAATGCATTGAAGTATTCATACCTATGTTTGAGTAACCTGCTGGACCCAAAAATTACCATCCTACCAAATCAGTAAAAAATCATATGTTGTATGATCCAGAAAATGAGAAATAGCAGTTTATAAGACACTGTGTTGACAAGCTATTTACATTGAAAGCAAGGGAATGCAGGGGAAATCACCAAGACCATGAGATGTATGTTTCAGTTTTTGACGCAGAACTGATTTCAGTGACCCTGTAATAGAGTGGGGGAAATGATCAGGTTCCAGTTCTTCATCTTTACAGAGTCATTCAAACTTAGTGTGGAAGAAACTCATTCACTAATATCAAGTGACCATCGAGCATATCATCACACATATCCTGCTCCTGATTCTCATCCAATGCAGATGGATTTATATTATCATATATGTGTGCATATTGTTCACTCTCATATTTACTTCGGGATTTTGTGTAATGACAGAACAGTAGTCCTTGATTACCATCTTTTACCATTCATAAAATATGGCCAATCCTCGTTAGGTCAACATTCGATGTCCATCTCTGATTGTCCCCACTCAGATGCTGCCAAGCTGCCTTCTTCAGGTCCATGTAATCTAGATATACCCACAGAGATGTTAGGGAGGTAGTTCCATCATGTTGACTCTGTGATAGTGAAGGAACTGCAATATGGTCCCAAGATAGTTTCCCTGTGCTTCTGATGGCCGAAGGCTTCGAGATGGTAGAGGTCACAGTTTTGGAAGATGTTGTGAAAGGGCCTTTAAAACATTGCTGCAGTTCATTTTCCACAAGCCTCAGATTTCAGCCACCGTGCATTGACGTTAAAGCAGAGAATGTTTGTGGATGTGATGCCAATCAAAGGGCTTGCTATACACTGGATGATCTTAAGTTTCTGGTGTATCTTGGAGCTAAACTTTTTGGAAAGTACAAAGTGTCTCATTACACTCCCGCCTTGCCCTTTGTAGATGGTGGACACACTTTGGGTCGTACAGACATGAGGTATGTATCACAAAAGTACCAACCTGTTATGTGTCTTGTAACACTGTCATTTCCAGAGCTGGTCCACTTCAGTCTGTGGACCCAGGAGATTGAGAGTGGGAGATTCAGAGATGGTAAAGCAATTAATGACAAGTGAAATGGTTATATTCACTCGTTTTGGAGTTAAGTGGCACGAGTCAACCCAGGACTGAATATTGGTCAGGCAGTGCTATGTGTGGATATTGAGATTTTCTGTGTCCAGCAAATCGGGAATGATACTGAATCTTGTACAACAACCAACAAACATCCTGAATTCTAACCCCATGATGGAGGGATGATTGGTGATGAAGCAGCTGAAGATGGTTTGGACTGTCCCACTGCTGCATCATTGGATGGTCTCTGCATTCTCACTGATGTTAGTTTCCGCACAGAGGGCTTAGTAAGGAGGGAAACAGTTTAAACCAGCGCACTGTCGTCTTGCGAGATGAAACTGATTGGGCCTGCATTGGGGTCTACACTGAGGGATGGTCTCTGTTCGATGTTTTCTCCTACCAGTCCTCCTGCCCTGCATCCTCAGCTCTGGGCCATAGAATTGGAGAATTACAGAGCACGGACAATTTTTGATCCAAATTGTCTATGCAAACCAGGTTTCCTCCTCTGAACTAGTCCCATGTTCATGTATCTGACCTTTCCCATCCACGTATCTGTCCAAGTTTCTTTTGAATGCTGTCATTGTACCCGTCTCTACCACTGTTTCTGGCAGCTCGTCTCATACACGCACAACCCTCTGTGTGGAAAAGTTACCCCTCAGGTCCATTTAACATCTTTCCCCTCTCACCTTAAATCTATGCCCTCTAGGTTTGGGTAAGTGTGAAAAACGCCTTCTTTACCATCCTATTTACCTGTGATGCCACTCTCATGGTACTGTGTATCTGCACCCACTGGTGTCTCTTTTCAAGAATTCTACCCAGTGCCATACATTAACTGTGTTGACTCCTTGGTGGAGTTAACTACATGGGGGTGGTGTGGAGGAAAGTGCATCGCCAGTGGGGTTGAGCAGGTCATTGAATAAATTGTGTTGGAGTAGACATTCTTCAATTCAAATACAGGAACATTCTCTCATAGCCAACAGTCATGGCATTGAGACACTTGCCTGGTTTTAGATTTTGGAAGGCAGGGGTTTGGTCACATTTTGGCAGAAGAGTGATGAAGAGTCACTTGCAGCACAGGAATAGATTGACACACAAGCAGTGGAAAAAATATCACATCCAGCACCATTCATTGTCCGAGTAAGTTCGTTGCAATTGAGGGAAACTTTGAAGAAACAATGCATGGCGCATTCGAAAAGTCTTCAGCTTTCAGCTAGCTCCATTCCTGTGGCAGTCAGTTCTGAGAGAGTATACTTGTTTCACCCTGATGTCGAGGGATGGAGGAGGATAGGAATCAGGAAATGTTGGTCAGGATGGGGAACTGGGAAAGTGAGTTGACTGAAAAGCTTCTTGTAATGAGATACATGTTGGGAACAATGGCCACCTGAGTCAGTGCCAGGAACGGACACGAGGGTGACCCAATTCGGGTCAAATGGGTCTGTAAGATCTCACTGATCCTCATGACTTGACCCAGGATAGGATTGGAATCAATTGATAGGCATTAAAGCTTATAGCAGGAACGAAAGACAATGGCTTTGATCTTTCCAAATTGAAATGATAAAAACATTACTACGCTGTAATATGTTTTCCAGATCTCATAGGTAGACTTTGACACTTAGCAGGAACGACAGTATCAGCAGCAAGGAGGAGAGAGGAACTGGCAGGAAAAGCGATGCAGTTAAAGATAGTTCTAAGAGTTAATTAAGAGCTAGAGACTTACCAAAAATACCAACAGTAACAAGGGTGGGATAGTAAATATGTTGAATAACCAGGAGTATACAACGGATCCGGGTTGTTAATGACATCAAGTGGTAATTTGCAGAAATATAATCAATTGTTGCTGAGAAACTCCTGTCCATTGTTGTAAAATTCCGATTTTCTGTATTCAGATTCCAACCCATGGTTGTAACATTCAAATCTATTGTTCTCAGATTTGAATGTCTCTTCTCCCGAGCTCCCAGTCTCTGGAGCTGTCGGTCCCTGTTAGTGCTGGGGGTGATGCTGGAGGTGATGCTGTCACTGATACTATATCCTTGTACGTTGTAAGGAATTTGTTATCAATAGAAAAGGGAAACCCTCCTGGGACACTATTAATTTCCATGGAGTACAGTCACTGAACAAACATGTTCAGTTAACGCTTTCAATCCAGTACACTATTTCCACAATGGAATAGGACTTGGAGCAAACTCGGACTGCATGGGTATGAGAGAAGGAGAGATTTAGGCATTGACCATAATCTTTCAATTATCCAAAGAAATGAATAGTTTTAAATAATACACTCCTGTTCGTAAAAGGCTGGAGAGATAATTGCTGTTCCTACAGCCAGTCAGTTGGGGTACTCTGCCTCCCTTAGTTTAAGGTAAGGATAGCTTCAGTAACATGTTGTCTTAGGCACTGACAGCAGACAGACACGTTGAAACGCTATGGTTCAGGCTGAAAAGAGGCACATTAATTGTTTGATTGGTTGATTAGAAGAAGTGAAAAGCTTCATTTATGAGCAGAACAGATAGATCACAGTAATCAGGGTACACCGATCACAGGGTGAACAGAAACGTGGACAGAGACGTACAGGTTGCACCCCACAGCGTGTGCACTGGGCAAGATCAACATTTACAAGGTCAGCATTATTTGAATTTCGAGGTTCCATATGTCAGTCCAATAATGGCTGGGAAGAAGCTGTTCCTGAAGCTGCTGGTGCATGTGGTCAAGCTTCTGTATCTTCTGCCTGACAGGCAAGGTTGCAGGAGATCATTACTGGGGTGGGAGGGGTCTTCGATTATGTTGGCATCCATTCCACGGCAAAGAGCCGTGCAAATCAAGTCCATGGATGGAAGGTTGGCTTCCGTGATGGTCTGGGCTGTGCGCACAACCTCCTGTAGTTCCTTACCGTACTGGGCAGAGCAGTTGTTACATCAGAACAGAATGCTCTCTGTGTTGCATCTGGAGAATTTGGTGAGGGACAATATGGACAGGCCAAATTCCCGAAGTTGCCTGAGGAACAAGATGCATTGTTGTGCATTGTGGATAATCACAGCTATGTGGGAAGTCCAGGACAGCTTGATAGTTACGGTCACTACTCAGACCTTGACACTCTTTACCCTCTCAGCCTCAGCTCCATTGATGTAGAAGGAGGCATGTTCTCCTCCTTTCTTTCTGACATCATTAATCAGTACTTCAGTTTTGCCGATCCTGAGAGAGAGGGCGCACTCATAAAACATAAAACATAGAACAATACAGCACAGAACAGGCCCTTTGGCCCACGATGTTGTGCCGAACATTTGTCATAGCTTAAGCACGTATCCATGTACCTATCCAATTGCTGCTTAAAGGTCACCAATGATTCTGACTCTGCCACTCCCACAGGCAGCGCATTCCGAGCCCCCACCACTCTCTGGGTAAAGAACCTACCCTTGACACCTCCCCCCCATACCTTCCACCCTTCACCTTAAATTTATGTCCCCTTGTAACACTCTGTTGTAGCCGGGGGAAAAGTCTCTGACTGTCTACTCTATCTATTCCCCTGATCATCTTCTCAATCTCCATCAAATCACCACTCATTCTTTGCCGTTCCAATGAGATAAGGCCTAGCACTCTCAACCTATGACCTACTCTCCATTCCAGGCACCATCCTGGTAAATCTCCTCTGCATCCTCTCCAAAGCTTCCACATCTTTCCTAAAGTGAGGCGACCAGAACTGCGCAGAGTACTCCAAACATGGCCTTACCAAGGTCCTGCACAGGTGTAACATCACCTCACGACTCTTGAATTCAATCCCTCTGCTAATGAACGCTAATACACCATAGGCCTTCTTACAAGCTCTATCCACCTGAGTGGCAACTTCAAAGAGCTATGAACATAGACCCTAAGATCCCTCTGCTTCTCCACCTAACAGAGAGCCCTCCCGTTAACCCTGTATTCTGCATTCTTATTTGTCCTTTCAACATGGGCAACCTCACACATGGCAGGTTTGAACTCCATCTGCCACTCCTCAGCCCAGCTCTACATCATATCTAAGTCCCTTTGCAGCCGACAACAGCCCTCCTCACTATCCACAACTCCACCAATCTTCGTATCGTCTGGAAATTTACTGACCCACCCTTCGACTCCCTCTTCTAAGTCATTACTAAAAAAAATACAAACAGCAGAGGACCCAGAACTGATCCCTGCGGAACTCCACTTGTAACTGGGGTCCAGGCTGAATATTTACTGTCTATCACCACTCTCTGACTTCGTTCTCTATCCAACTGGCCAAATTTCACACTATCCCATTCCTCTTGACTTTCCGCATAAGCCTACCATGGGGAACCTTATCAAATGCCTTACTAAAATCCATGTACACTACATCCACTGCTCTACCCTCATCCACATGCTTGGTCACCTCCTCAAAGAATTCAATAAGACTTGTAAGGCAAGACCTACCCCTCACAAATCCGTGCTGGCTGTCCCTAATCAAGCAGTGACTTTTCAGATACTCATAAATCCTATCCCTCAGTACCCTTTCCATTACTTTGCCTACATCCGAAGTAAGACTAACTGGCCTGTAATTTCTGGGGTTATCCCTCTTCCCTTTTATGAACAGGGACACAACATTCGCCACTCTCCAGTTCCCTGGTACCACCCCCGTTGACAGTGAAGACGAAAAGATCATTGCAAACGGCTCTGCAATTTCCTCTCTTGCTTCTCACATAATCCTAGGATATATCCCATCAGGCCCTGGGGACTTGTCTATCCTCAAGTTTTTCAAAATGCCAAACACATCTTCCTTCCAAACAAATATCTCCTTTAGTTTACCGGTCCGTTTCATACTCCCCTCTTCAACAATATGGTCCCTCTCATTTATAAATACTGAGGAAAAGTACTCATTCAAGACCTCTCCTATCTTTTCTGACTCAATACACAGTCTCCCACTACTGTCCTTGATCGGACCTACTCTCGTTCTCATCATTCTCATGTTTTTCACATACGCATATCAGGCCTTGGAGTTTTTCTTGATCCTACCCCCAAAGATTTTTCATGCTCTCTCTTAGCTCTCCTAATCCCTTTCTTCAGCTCCCTCCTGGCTATTCTGAAGCCCTCCAACGCTCTGTCTGAACTTTGTTTCCTCAACCTTATATAAGCTTCCTTCTTCCTCTTTACTAGACATTCGACCTCACTCGTCAACCAAGGTTCCCTCACACGACCATCTCTTTCCTGCCTGACAGGTACATACATATTAAGGACACATCGTATCTGTTCCTTGAAAAAGTTTCACATTTCTATGACATCCTTCCCTGACAGCCTATGCTCCCAACGTATGCTCCTCAGATCCTGTCTTGCAGCATCGTATTTACCCTTCCCCCAATTGTAAAACCTACCCTGTTGCATGCACCTATCTCTCTCCATTACCAAGGTGAAAGTCACAGAATTGTGATTACCATTACCAAAATGCTCACCCACTAACAAGCCCATCACTTGTCCCGGTTCGGTACCAAGTACCAAATCAAATATGGCCTCCCCTCTGTTCGGACAATCTACATACTGAGTTAGAAAAGCTTCCTGGACACACTGCACAAACACCGCCCCATTCAATCTACTTGATCTGAGGAGCTTCCAATCAATATTTGGGAAGTTGAAATCGCCCATGACTACTACCCTGTGGCTTCTGCACCTGTCTAAAATCTGATTCCCAATCTGTTTCTCTACATCTCTGCTGCTATTGGGGGGCCTATAGTAAACACCCAACAAGGTGACTGCTCCTTTCCTATTTCTGATTTCAGCCCATACTATCTCCAAAGGCAGATCCCCCTCGAACTGCCTTTCTGCAGCCATTATACCATTTCTATTTCGCAACGCCACAACCCCTCCTTTTATTACCACCCTCCCTGATCCTACTGAAAAATAGGAACCTCCAACAACCATTCCTGCCCATCTTCTATCCACATTTCCGTGATGGCCACAACATCGTAGTCCCAAGTACAGAACCACGTCTTAAGTTCATCCACTTTATTTCTGATACGCCTTGCGTTGAAGTATGCACACTTGAGCCCATCTCTGTGTCCGCAAATATTCCCTGTCAGTGCAACCTTCTCCACAGCCTCCCTACGTTCTTGGACATCCTGAAAAACAGCTAACCTACTTGCTGGAGTACAAGTCCGGATCCCATCCCCCTGCCAAATTAGTTTAAACACACCCCACCTCCTGGCAAGAGTGTTAGCAAACCTACCTCCTAGGATATTGGTGCCATTTTGGTTCAGGTGCAACACATCCTGCTTGTACAAGTCCCACCTTCCCCAGAATGCAGTCCAATTGTCCACTCATTGTACCAGATCACCAATCCCTCTATCTCCTTCCTGGTGTTTGATATCCATCCTCCCACAGTGGGGTCTGCAGCAGACGCAGAGACGGTGTTTGTACAGAATTTAGCCACACTGCCGTGGGTGTACAGGGAGTACAGTAGGGGCTGAGAACACATACTTGGGGACTCCAGAGTTGGGGGTTATCGTGAAGGAGGTGTTGCTGTCTATCTTCACTGATTGTGGTCTGTGGGTCAGGAAGCTGAGGATCCAGCTGCAGAGGGTGGAGCCAAGATTCAGAGTCTCAGAGATTTGTGATCAGTCTGGAGGGCATAATGGCATTGAAGGTGGAGATGTAGTCGATGACCAGGAGTCTGATGTCGATGCCCTTTTTATACAGATGTTCCAGGGATGAGGGCAGGGTTGGGAAATGCTGTGGAACTGTTACATCGGAAGGCAAACTGCAGGGGATTGAGTCAGGCTGGGAGACCAGGGCTGATGTGGGCCATGACCAGCCTCTTAAAGCACTACAGTATTATGGAGGTCAGAGGCACTGTGCAGTAGTCATTCAGCCACATTGCACATGCTTTCGTAGGTACTGGGTTGGTGGTGGACTTCTTGAAGCAATTGGGGACTTCGACTTGTAGGTCAAGATGTCAGCTGGTCCACACAAGATCTGATTGAATAGCTAGCGGCTCCATCTGGGCCTGTCACTTTCCTTGTGTTGACTCCCGACGGAGGCTGATCGGGCCTCAGCAGTAGTGGCAGAGGGAACAGGTGCCCCTGGAGCTATCGGGATGTGTAACACTGCGCTGCTGGCTTTCTGCTTGAACAGGGCAAAGAAAGTATTGAGCGCATCAAGGAGGGATGTATCTTTGTCCGCTGTCTTGCTCTGCCTCATTCTGTATCCCGTTATGTTGTTTCGGCCTTCCCACAGACAGTGGGTATCTGGATGGTTGGTTTGTACCTCCAACTTGGTCCAGTACTGCCTCTTGGCATCTCTGATGGCTTTGAGGTGGTCATATCTTGATCTTCTGTATTGCTCTTTGTAATCCAACTTGAATGCTGAGTGTCTGGTTTTCAGGAGGAAGTGGATTTCCCAGTTTCTCCATAGTTCCCATTTGGGGAACACCCGGAGTGACTTTGGCATGCAATCCTCCATGGATTTGCTCATGATGTCCTTGATGATGGTGATGCAATTGCCCAGGATTTCCACTGATTCCCCGAGATGCTCTTCCACTGCCTTGGACCAACAATGTATTTCTTTCTGTGAAGAATCTTCCTACATTAGCTTCTGCTTGTCAGCTGGGAGGCGGGACACAGCACTGTGATCTGATTTTCTGTTGTGTGCTGCGGGGTATGAAACTATCGGTGTGTTTGATGGTTGTGTAACACTGGTGCAGGATGTTGGGTCCTCTAGTGGGGCAGGAGATGTGTTGGTAGGACGTTGGCAGCACCCTCTTGAGGTTGGATCAGTTGGGATCACCGCCACGGTGAGTAAGGACTCGGTGAATTTTGTCTCATCATGTTTATGACGGTGGAGTATCCATCCAGGGCATTCTTCACATCATCATGGTGTCGGATGTAGACTGCTGTCAGGATGGTGGAGATGAACTCTCACGGAAGGTAGCAAGGGTGCCACTTTATGGTAAGGTATTCTCGGTCAGGCAGAGCAATGGCTTGTCAGAGTTGCTACATCTAAGCACATATCCCACCGCCCTTCACGTTCCCCCAGGATGTGGTGAGGTCGATGTGGTGTATAGAGAACCCCTCCGCTTGTAGGGAGCAGTCAGGAATGGCAGGGGTGAGCCAAGTCTCCGTGAAACACAGCGCACAACAGCCTCTGAGTTCCCTCTGGTAGGTAAGTCTGGATCTGAGTTCATCCATTTTGTTTTTGATAACCTGGACATTTGCGAGAAGTATGCTGGGAAAGGGGGTGGTGGTCTTGTAACTGTGCTGTCTCAGCGTCACCTTCAGGCCAGCAGATGTTTCCTGTTTCCTTGAAGTTTTCTGGACGTTTCTGGGTGTTGGTTGAGTGTGTCTACTTCTCCTGTATGTAAGTGAGTCGGGCCTGGTCGGGCAGGGCCTCCTCGGGTTAGAGTAGTCACACGAACTGGGACTGGACAAAGGCTAGTTAAACCTATTCTGGGTGGCATGGTAACTCAGTGGTTAGCACTGCTGCCTCCCAGCACCAGGGACTTGGGTTCGATTCCCACCACAGGCGATGTCTGTGTGGAGTTTGCACATTCTTCCCGTGTCTGTGCAGGTTTCCTCCTGGTGCTCAGGTTTCCTCCCACAATGTAAAGATATGCAAATTCGGTGAATTGACCATGCTAATTTGCCCATCCCATTATTCAGGCATATGTAGGTCAGGTATGTTCGTCATAGGTAAATAGAGATAAGAGAATGGGTCTAGGTGGATTATGCTTCAGGGGTCGGTGTGCCCCTTTTGGGCTGATAGGCCTACTTCCACATGGTAAGGATTCTAATTCACAGACAGGGCCGACTTCATGCTGTGTTGAGGTCAGGGTGCTGCGGGGTCAAGCGTCAGATCATGGTTCTGGTGTCCATGTGAGTTCTACAGTAAATCCATAGATCTGCTCTGGATGCTACAGGATGATGAGCATCGAAAGTACTCAGGTCTGGGCAACCATGGAATCATCAATCCTGTAAGTAGATTAAAGAGAACATTGTTCGTAATTGTTTTTGAGTTGAATTTTCTGCTGCCTTGAGTAACATGAGCAAAGACAAGAAAGTTGGGGAAATATGGCAAGAATGAAAGCATTAGATTTTGTTGTGAAAAGTATTTCCTAATTCCCCCTTTATCGTTTAAACAGCGAATTCTGAATCTCACTAGTGAGGGGTGACCACTTCATTTTCATGCCGTTCTATCTCATTAGGATCTGGTCTTACCTCGTTTCGATGGAGATTCTAATCCTTCCTTCAGTTCCTATGGAAACCAGATGGTGTCAGTTCCCAACAGGAAAGTCTGGGCAGTTACCTGGAGGCAGGAGCTCACTGTTTGCTTCTCCAGGTCTTCATCCATCTCCACAATCAGCACCATTTCACTGCATGCTCCATCAATACCGTTCTCTCCCATACTTTGTCCGTGTGTGTGGGCATCACCAAACCCCAGCCTCACCACATCATTCTGGCTGCTTTCAGATTAACTCACCCTTCACTGTGGAGCTCAGAGACACTGATGTCGTACCTGCTTCTGCCAGGTTGATTCACAGTCAGGGGCATTGGCACATTCCATGCGGCGACATAGGATGCATCATCTGGCTCTGAGCTAACTTTCTAAAGGCTTATTCACTTTGTATTTACCTGTGGGCGGGGGTCAGTTTTATCTCAGTGTTTAGTGCAGAGTGACAGGCATTCACCATGTCACTAGTCAGTTTATCACACGCTGCAGAGGATGAATCTGTGTCGAGGACAGCACGGAGGAAATTATTTATTCTTGGTGGAATCTGGGTGTCGCTGACTGGGCCAGTATTTATTGCCCGACCCCAGCTGCCCCTTGAGAAGATGTTGGTGAGTTACCATCTTGAACTGCAATGCCGTTAGGCTGGGAATTCCAGGATTTTGACCCAGTGATGGTGAAGGAATGATGATGTCGTTTCAAGTAAGGATGGTGAGGAGCTTGTTGGGGAACTTAACGGTGGTAGCATTCCTATATAACTGCTCCTCTTGTCCTTCCAGGTGGATGTGTATGTGGGTTTGGAAGGTGCTGTCTGATGATCTTTGGTGATTTTCTACAGCACATACTACACGCTACTACTCCTGAGCATCGGAGGTGGAGGGAATGGATGTTCGCAGATGTATTGCTAATCAAGTGTGCTGCTTTATCCAGGATGGTGTCATCTTCTTGTGTGTTGTTGGAGCTTCACTTATTCAGGCAAGTGGGGAGTACTCTATCACACTTCTGACTTGTGCCTTGTAGATGGTGGATAGGCTTTGGGAAGTGAAGAGGTGGTTTACTCACAGTGATACACCGAGTTCCTGACCGACACTTGTAATTATTGTATTATTGTGGTAAGTTCAGTGGAGTTACTGATCAATGATAACCGCCAGGATGTTGACATTGGGGGAATTCAGTGATACTAACACCATTGAAATTCAAAGATCAGTTGGTGGACTGTCTCTTATTGATAATGGTCATAACCTGGCATTTCTGTGCCATGAATATTACTTATCACTTGTGACCCCAAACCTGGTCATTGTCCAGACCTTGTTGCATTTGAACACAGACTGCTTCAATATCTAAAGAGTCATGAATGATGCTGAACATTGTCAAATCATCGGTGTACATCCCCACTTCTGATCTTATGAGGAAGGGAAGTTGCTTATGTGTACAATAAGATGAAGCATATGGAGATGTTTGGGCCAAGGTCCTGACCCAGAGTAACTCCTGCTGAGATGTCCTGAAGCTGAGATGACAGACCTCTAACAACCACAGCAATCTCCCTCTGTGCCTGGTCTGACTTCAACCATGGGAGAGTTAGTTCCCCATTGAATCCAGATTTGCTCAGTCTCCTCGATGCCATACTCGATCCAAATGGCCTTCATGTCATGGGCTGTCACTCTCACCTCCACTCTGGAATTGTCCATATTTGAACCAAGGCTTTAATAAGGTCAGGAGCTGAGTGCTCCTGGTGGAACCCAAACTGGGCTTCACTGAGCAGGTTATAGCTGAGCAGGGGCTGCTCAATAGCACAGCTGATGTCACCTTCCATCACTTTACTGGTGATCGAGAATAGACTGATGGGATGGTAATTGGCCAGGTTGGATTTGACCTGCTTTTTCTGTCCAGGACATAACTGGGCAATTTTCCACATTGTCGGATAGATGCCAGTGTTGTAAGTGTGCTGGAACAGCTTGGTCAGGAAAGCGACAAGTTCTTGAGCATATATCTTCAGTATTATTGCTGGAATGTTGTCACGGCCTATAGCCATTGCAGTGTCCTGTATCTCCCACCATTTTGTGATATCACGTGGAGTGAATTGAATTGGGTGAAGACTGTTACCTGCAATGCTGGGGCCCATTGGAGGCGGTGAGAAGAATCATTCACTCAGCACGTTTGGCTGATGATTCCTGCAAACACTTCATCCTCACCTTTTGTACTGATGTGCTGAGGTCTTCCCTCATTGAGGATGGGAATATTTATGGAGCCTCCTTCTCCAGTGAGTTGTTTAATTGTTCACCACTATCATGACTGGATGTGTCAGGACTGCAGAGCTTAGAACTGATCTGTTGGTTGGGGAACACTCAGCTCTGTCTATCACTTGCTGTTTATGCTGAGTGACATGGAAGTAGTCCAGTTTGGTGGCTTCACCAGGTTGAAACCTCATATTCAGCTATGCCGGTGTTGCTCCTGGCATGTTTCCCTGCACTCTCCATTGAACCAGGATTGATCCCCTGGCTTGATTGTCATGGCTGTGTGGAGGATGTGCTGGGCCATGAGGTCACAGATTGTGCTGCTGTAAATGGCTCACATCACTTTGTGGATGCCAATGTTTCATTTGCTAGATCTGTTTGAAGTCTGTCTCATTTATCACAGACATTTGGTGCATCACAACACGTATGACGTTAGTCTCAACCTGAAGACAGGACTTTGTCTCCTGAAGGAATGTGTGGTTATCACTCTTCCTGGTATTGTCATGGACAGATATATCTGCAACTGGCAGATTGGTAAGGATGAAGTCGAGTATGTTTTTCCCTCTTGTTGGTTCCCTCACCACCTGCCACAGACCCAGTCTAGCAGCTCTGTCCTTTAGGACCTGACCAGCTCAATCAGTAGTACAGGTGCCGAGACACTCTTGATGGTGGACATTGAATTCCCTCACCCAGTGTACATGTTGTGCCCGTGCCACCTTCAGTGGTTCCTGCAACATGGAGGATAACTGATTCATCAGCTGAGGGAGGACGGTATGTGGTAATCAGCAGGATCTTTCCTTGTCCATGTTTTACTTGAAGCCATGAGACTTCATGGGGTGCAGAGTCAATGTTGGGGACTCACAGGGCAACTCCCTCCTGACTGTATATCCACTGTGCTGCCTCCTTTGCTGGGTGTGTCAGGACATATCCAGGGATGGTGATGGTGCCGACTGGCACATAGAATAGCAGGTAGCATTCTTTGAGTATGACAATGACAGGTTGTTGCTTGACTGGTTTGTTGAACAATTCTCCCAATTTTGGCAGTAGCCCCCAAATGTTAGTAAGGAGGACGTTGCAGGATCAACAGGGCTGTTCCTGCATTTTCCAGTGGCGAGTTCGATGCTAGGTGATCCATCCAGTTTAATTTTTTTTAGACTTTGTAATGACTTGT
The DNA here is from genome assembly GCF_020745735.1 of Hemiscyllium ocellatum. Classification (NCBI taxonomy): domain Eukaryota; kingdom Metazoa; phylum Chordata; class Chondrichthyes; order Orectolobiformes; family Hemiscylliidae; genus Hemiscyllium; species Hemiscyllium ocellatum. The sequence goes on from NC_083412.1 coordinate 15,686,159, forward strand.
ACAACTGAATGCCTTGCCAGGCCAGTTCAGGGGGCGATTGATGATCACTCACACTGCTGTGAGTCTGGAGTCACATGTAGGACAGACTAGGTGAGGCCATGAGATTTCCTTCCCTGTCGGATATTAGTGAACCAGATGGGATTTCCCATGGTCATCAGTACATTCTTATTTGCAGATGTTTTCTTTAATAGAGTTTAAATTCCACCATCTGTAATGGCAGGAATCTAACCTTGGTCCCCAGAGTATTAACTGAGTTATTGGATCGATAGTCTCATAATAATACCAGGAGTTTTGTGATTTACATATGAAAGAACTGAAACCAACATAGTAATTGTAAAAGATGAGAGACTTAATCAATCCAGGTCTTTTTCAATTATGATTACAGTTACATAACACTGTAAACTTTTTCTATACATTTTATGTGTTACAACCTTATTCTCCACAACCACTTGATGAAGGGGCAGTGCACCAAAAGTTAGTGCTTCCAAATAACCTTGCTGGACTATATACTGGTTTTGTCTGATTTTAAACTTTGTACGCTGCAGTCAAAGACTGGCATCTCCAATTCGTGGGAAATTGCATAAAGCAGTCTTGGGGACTGAATAGTGGTGTGTAGAGGACTGAATGGAGGTATATGGAGGACTGAATGGAGGTGCATGGAAGAAAGCACGGAGCTGTGTAGAGGATTGAATAGAGATATAGAAAGGACATCGTGGAGGTCACCACAATGAGTCTTCTTCCTCATGAGGCTCAGGAAATTCAGCACATTCTTAAGGACTCTCACCGACCTTAATAACTGCACCATGAAAAGCATTCTATCTGTGTGCATCACGGCTTGGTATGGTAACAGCTTGGTCCAGGTCCAGAAGAAAGCTATGAACACAGCCCAGATCATGACATGACCCAGCCTTCTATCTAGCTCCTGCATCTATAGTTCTCGATGTGGTGTAAAGACAGCATATACCATCAAAGACCTCTCCCACCCGGTCAGACTCTCTTCCAACCTCTTCCATCAGGCAGGAGATGCCATAGCTTCTTCCCTACTATTCTTAGACTGCTGAATGGACCTCTCTATTTTTAAACCTAATGCTGATGTTGTGTTTGTGTATCTCCTGTGTAGCTGTAACCCAGTATGCCTTGCTCTGTCTAAATACCCAATGATTTGTCTGTATGCTATGATGCACCTCTACCACCCGCGAACCAAAAGATTTCACTGCACTTAGGTACATTTGACAACAATAAATCAAATCACTTGTCGTACATGGGTCTGTAAGGGTTAATATAGATTGAGTGTTATAAGTACAGCTCACAGTGTCCATGACATGGTGGGATGATCTGGGAGGAGTCGAACAAAAGATTAGATCCTTCGAACAGTCTCTGTTACAATGGACAATAAATCCTTCTAATGTGTAAATAATCACTGAAAGGCAATGAGCTCCATCAAGTTTATTAGAAGAGATTCTGGCTCCAGTTAGGTAACAGTCCTCAGGGCTCTCATGTATCAAAAAGATTTTACATAATTGAAGTTATAGAATTTGGTCAGAAATGGATTCAATCTAGTGTTTTTATGGAAACATTACAAGTATACACATTTTGTTAGGAGAAAGTGAGGACTGCAGATTCTGGAGATCAGAGCTGAAAATGTGTTGCTGGAAACGCGCAGCAGGTCAGGCACATTTGTTAATCTTACACAATCATAGACATTTTGTTAATCTTACACAATGGAAAAATATTTCCTTTACAAAACAATCTGCATAAACTAAGCCATCTTGTACAGTCACACAGCCGTACTTATCACCAGGACAGTACCACAACAGTCTGTGGGTCGCAAAAAAACAACTGCACTCGAAACACATACAATGATGTCAATAGCATTATGAATGTTAAAGCTCTTCCACAATTGAAGAACACTATCCTCATGATCCCCCTCAGTAAGTGCAGTCAGCTTCCTGAATGTATACATTAAATATTAAGCTTTAGAATCTGTTATTGCACCCACGCCCATGTGTTGAATAACAGCGGTTGTGTTCAGAGGTAGGAATAATACTTTTATGTTTTCAGAAAACTCACCAATGGTGGGAGGATGGTTTGGTACATTGTCCAGAATGAGGAAAACCTTGAATTCCAGATCCCTTCCCCTGCAATCATTTCTAAACTACATGCTCAAAAGTATCAACAAAAAGGACAGAAAAAATGTGCCCTGACATCGAAATTCTTTTGCTTGACCTGAGGTAAACATCGAGAGTGGATTTAAGGGAACCAGGGACGGAATTGCCTGATAGCCAATAGGTGTTCGCCTTTTTAAACAATTGTTCCCCAAATCACCAATCACATTGCAGCCAAATCTCGTTGACGAAACGGAGGTTCCAGATAAGGACTTTATCCAAAGTGAGTGTACGAGGGATAACTGAGGAAGGAAAGGAAGCCCATGATACCGACAAGAATAATAATAGCAAGGGAAATCAGGAAGAACACCACAAAGGCAGGAGAGAGGTTCAGGCTGGAATAAGGAAGGTGAAGAGGAAGTGAGAGGAAAGGATGGCAGGCTGTGCTAACACAAACAGGAAAATGTTCTTAAAACATCTTAATAGTGAAAGATTAGTTAAGGATAGAATGGTGCCCACAGACGAACATGTAGAATAATCTGCTCACTGAAGGAAATGATATGATAAAGGTACTAAATAAGTATTTTGGTTCTGTCTTTACCAAATTAAAAAATAGTGAGAATGGCCAAGTTAAAAATCTGGATGTTGAGCAACTGAAAACTATAGTGTTAGTTGAAGAAGAGGTGCTGAAAAATCTGGCACTTCAGGGAGAGAAGTCACTGCACCCACGCAGGATGGATCCAGTTTGAGGACAGATTTGAGGGAGAAAATTGCAAAGCCATTAACAGGAACTTTCCAGACATCTCTGTTCACAGAAATAGTCCTGGAGGATTGCAAAATGTGGCAGCGTTCTTTCAGAAAGGAGCAAAGTATAATCCAGGGGAACCAACAGACCAAGCAGCTTGACATCACCTAGATACCATAATGCAGAATATACTGAATAAAAACATCAAAAAATAACTTAATTGGAGACAGTTAACCCGGCTTTGTCAATAATAGGTCAAATGAAACAAATTGAACAGAGTCCCTTGATGGTGTGACAATGACACTCCCTCAGGTGAGTTCCTTGGTTTTGTCAATTTATATAAACAATTTGGACATGGGCGTCGAGGGAAAACTTTCTCAATTTGCAGATTATACTAAGTGAGATAGAAAGGCGTAACATGCTGATGATGCTGAGTGACTTCAGAGAGGCATTAACAAATTGTCCAAATGGGCAGACACCTGGCAGACTAATTGCAATGCAGAGAAACGAGAGCTAATGCATTTGAGTAGAAGAAACGTGGAGAGACAATCCAGGCTCAATTTGATGACTGTGAGGAGAATACAGGAGCAGCGGGAGCTAGGGTTCCAGTGTATGATTCTCGGAAAGGGGCAACCTTATTTTTAAACTGTGACCTCTCAGTTTTAGATTCTCCCGGAAGAGGAAACAACCTTTTCACATTCTATTGTCCAAGTCCCCTCAGGATCTTATATGTTCCAATTAAGTCAACTTTGACTCTTCTACACACGACAGTATAAAGGCATAGTCTCACCAGGTAATCAGCTCATTCCAGGGATCAATCCAATAAACCTTCCCTGAACAGCTTCCACCATGTTAACATCCTGTATGTAGAGTGACCAGTATTGCACACTGTACTCAAGATGTGGTCTCATCAATGTGCTGTATAACTGAGGCATAGCCTCCATTCTGCAGATTTCAATTCCCCTCATGATAAACCATGACATTCTATTCATTTTCTCCTGAATTCTTGCTGCATCTGCATACTAACCTTCAGTGATTCATGTACCAGGGCACCCAGATCACTCGACATCTCAGAGATGTGCAACCTCTGATAATTCAGATAAGGTGTTTGTTTTTTATTCTTTCTTCCAAAATGTACAGTTTCCCACTTTCTCACATCTTCCTCCATTTATCTGATTTTTACCCACTCAGTAAATCAATCCATATCCTTTGTAGGCTCCTCATGTCCTATTCACAACTCACCTTCACAGCAATCATTGTGCCATCAGTAAATTTAGCTCCAAACCTTCAATACCTCCATCCAAATCATTTCTGCAAATTGTAAAGAGTTGAGAGACAAGCATTGACCCCTGGGACATACCATTATCACATCCTGTCAGGCGAAATAGACCCACTTATTCCTACTCACTGCTTCATGTTCACCAATCAATCTTCTATCCAGGTCATTACGTTTCCCCCAATACCATGAGCTTTTATTTTCTGCATGAACTTTGATGTGACACCTTATCAAATACCCTCAGGATTCACTGCCCTGCTGCAGCCTCTGGGTAATGGGGCCCATTGTGTCCCATTTCCCCGTCTGCAGCTCCTCTCTGTACATTCAGATGTGGTTCCTGATTGCTGACACCACGGGCTCCTCTCCTTATCCTGACCAGCTGCCTGGTCTCTTCTGGTCCCTCCAGCGGCCTGGGTTATTTCTTCCTCAGCCAGCTGCGAAGCTGTGGCAGTGAGGTGCTCACCAGCTTGTGCTGCCACACTCTCTAAGGCTAACCTTCCCACCGAGGTCTCAGGGTCTGAGTTGATGGGTTAAATTTTACACCTCAGTACTCTCATCCACACAGGGGAAGAAGGTGGCTTCTGTGGGAAACCGTCACGTCACCCTTCGGGATGGTGAAGATGCTGGTAGCGCCCACAAGGCAGAGAGAGAGAGAGACAGTGTCACAGCCACTGGTTGGAAGTGGTGTGCGATGAATGAGACTGACAGAGCAGTTAATGGGAGAGTGGGAACAAAGCACAGCACAAACTTGAGGAACAATATCTCATTTTCCACAGAGACACCTTCCAGCCTCCTGGACCCAACATCGATCTTCCCAGCTTCAGGTCTTGACTGTATGATGTCTCTTCTTCACTTTTCTTCAATTCCTGCAATCTCTGACGTTTTATTATATTCTCAGCGCTTTTACACACACAGCTTTCTTGTTTGTGTATTATTTACATTGCTCCCAGTAGAGAGGACCCATGCACTCCTTTTCATTTATCCCCTTTTTCCATCTTTTCTTTCCTCTTCCAACCCCATTAACCACTCACATGTCTTTTACACTGAGCCTTGTTACTATTTCACTTTTCTTCTGCCTCTGTCAAAAGTATAATATAATCTTCACCCCCACCCATCCATTCAATTCAGAGTCATACAGGATTACACGGTGGCTCAATCACTGCTGCCTGACCTTGACAAGGTCTTTGGAGGGCTTCCACCAGGTTCTCCAGTTTCCCAGCACGGTCCAAGGATGTGCAGTTTAGATGGGCTGGCGATGTCAAATTCCCATAGAGCACCGGGATGTGTAGATTAGATGGATTAGCCATGGGATAATGAAGGGTTTCTGGGATAGAGGACAGCAATGTGTCGTGATGTGATAGCCTGCATCAGAGAGTTAGTGTGGACTCTATGGGCCGAATGGCTTGCGTCCTATTCTGTGATGACTCCGAGCGTTAACTCTGTTTTCTTTCCCCATGAATGCTGCCTGATTCCTGAGATTCTGCCGCATTCCTGTTTCTATCAGTTGTGCAACATTTTGCTGGAATGATCTTCTGATGTCTAATACTATCCTCCTCAATAATCACTATCTTTCTGTATCTCTTGTTTACTACAAAAATTGAAATCATGCCCTTTATATAACATCTTTGACAATATCATTGACATATGTAATACAAAGATCAGTTTCCCTAATACTAGCCATGAGGGAAGAACTGCATATTTTACTGTAATCTATCGAATTTGCTTTGAAATTATATATCACGGGAGCAGGTGGGAATTGAACCTAAGATTTCCTGGCCAAGAGGTAGGGACCCTATCACTGCTCCACAAGAACCTCCTCCCTGTAACCAAGCTTTGCCTATTCACATTACTGTCTGAGTCATGTCCCTCAGTCAATATGATACTCAGAAAGCTATTGATCCTTCAATCCAAATGTTTACACTTTCTGAATAAGTCAACAAACTGGCACCTCATCCTTTGAACATCTACGAATATAACATAAAACATGCTACATTCAGCAAGTTCCGATTACTTTATTAAAGAACTGTTATTTGCCAAGCTCTTCTTTAAAAGGCCGAAAATGTGTTGCTGGAAAAGCGCGGCAGGTCAGGCACCATCCAAGGAGCAGGAGAATCGACGTTTCGGGAATGAGGACTTCTTCAGGAATGAGGAAAGTGTTCCAAGCAGGCTAAGATAAAAGCTAGGGAGGAGGGACTTGGGGGAGGGGCGTTGGAAATGCGATCGGTGGAAGGAGGTTAAGGTGCGGGTGATAACGTGAGGGTTTATAGGCTGGAGTGGGCGTGAGGGCTGAGAGGTCAGGAAGAAGATTGCAGGTTAGAAAGGCGGTGCTGAGTTCGAGAGTTGGGACTGAGACAAGGTGGGGGAGGGGAAATGAGGAAACTGGACAAATCTGAGTTCATCCCTTGTGGTTGGAGGGTTCCTAGGCGGAAGATGAGGCGCTCTTGTTGCTATGGTCTGGTGATGGAGGAGTCTAAGGACCTGCATGTCCTTTGGAGTGGGAGGGGGAGTTGAAGTGTTGAGCCACAGAGTGGTTGGGTTGGTTGGTCCGGGTGTCCTAGAGGTGTTCTCTGAAACATTCCGCAAGTAGGCGGCCTTTCTCCCCAATATAGAGGAGGCCACATTGGGTGCAGCGGATGTAGTAAATGATGTGTGTGGAGGTGCAGGTGCATTTGTGGCGGATATGGAAGTATCCCTTGGGGCCTTGGAGGGAAGTAAGGGGGAGGTGTGGGCGCAAGTTTTGCATTTCTTGCGGTTGCAGGGGAAGGTGCTGGGAGTGGAGTTTGGGTTGGTGGGGGAGGGTGTGGACCTGACGAGGGAGTCACGGACGGAGTGGTCTTTTTGGAACGCTAATAGGGGAGGGGAGGGGAATATGTCCCTGGTGGTGGGGTCCGTTTGGAAGTGGCGCAAATGATGACCAATGATATGATGTATATGGAGGTTGGTGGGGTGGTAGGTGAGAACCAGTGGGGTTCTGTCCTGCTGGCAATTGGAGGGTGGGGCTCAAGGGCGGAGGAGCTGTAAGTGGAGGAGATGCGGTGGAGAGCATCGTTGACCACGTCTGGGGGGACATTGCGGTCTTTGAAAAAGGAGGCTATCTGGGTTGTTCGGTATGGGAACTGGTCCTCCTGGGAGCAGATGTGGTGGAGTCGAAGGAATTGGGAATATGGGATGGTGTTTTTACAGGGGGCAGGGTGGGAGGAGGTGTAGTCTAGGTCGCTGTGGGAGTCGGTCGGTTTATAGTAAATGGCCGTGTTGATTTGGTCATCCAAGATAGAAATGGAGAGGTCTCGGAAGGGGAGGAAGGTGTCTGAGACGGTCCAGGTAAATTTGAGGTCCGGTTTTTCCTTGGATCAGAGGCGGCGGAGACATCTTCTGTCAAGGTACCAAGCTCTATGCTTTCATGGATGAGCAGGGGGCACTTCTGGTAAACAATGGTGCTGTGGGCCCATTCTCATATATTCATCGTGCCTTTACACAGCATCTCTCATACATTCTCACCAGATGAGGGAGAAGTTTTACTGTACTCTGAGACAAAGACACTGGATTGAAAGGAGTTCAATGAACCTGTTTGATCAGTGACTGTAATTAATGTCAATCTCTGTCAACTTTAATTGAGTCTCTGGGTGGATTCCTCCTTCTATTGATAAATGAGTTTCAGCTGCAACATTCCTTGAAACGATGAGAGACGACAGATCAGAATCTGAGGAGAGCAGACTTCAATGTTCCCACAATGGGCAGAAGTCTCTCTGGGACAGTTGACTATTTTTCTGCAAATTATCAACAGATGTATTTGGAACCTCGGATCCAATGTATAGTTTGGATTATTCAGCAAATTTACTATCCGACTCTCACTACTGTTGGTATTCCTTGTAAGTGTCTCTGTCTGGCTTGGAATTCAATGATTCATGATTAACTTTATTACTGTTCTTGTCATTTCCCATTCTCCTGCTTGCTGCTCCTGCTGTCACTAAGTCTCTGTCTCCCACCAGTCAAATTATAATTAATTGACTCCTGATATTCTCACTTTAATCTTGAGACGACCAATTCTATTGTCTTTGGTTCCCATCACAAATTCAGTTTTCAATCATTCTACCTCATCCGTCCCCCCGGCTTCAGGCTGAACCAAAATGTTTGTAACCTCAGGGCACTCTTTTACCCTAACCTGGGGTTTGACTTCACATCTTCTCTATTGCAAAGCTTGTTTACCATCTCCTCACCCTCTCCTGCTTGCTTCATCTGGTATGCTGCACACTACACCGACTGTGGGTTTGTTTCATCCAGACTCAAGGATTCCACAAATATCATCTTCAGCGTCACAGTGTCAAACCTCAATACACCCGAACTCATCCAAAGTTCTGCTGCCTGTTCCGAACTCTGAACTGAAAGGTAAAATTTGGTTTATCATTTATCTCTTTGTTCTTTGACTAAAAATATTCTTCATCCAACAACTTCTCATTTAAATATTCTCATTTTTGTGTTCAAACCCTTTTAGGTCTGTCCTGTCTAATTAATCCCACCCCCAGTGCTCTCATCACTATCCAATAAACAATGTTGTCGAATCATACGGTGGAGATAACAGTCCCTTAGTTCCAACAAGTCCATGCTGACCATAATCCCAAACTTAACTAGTCCCACTTCCTTGTGCTTGGACCATATCCCTCCAACCCTTTCCTGTTCATTTACTTCTCCATATGTGACTGTACCCATATCTGCCACTTCCTCTGGAAGCTCATCTCCCACATGAACCACACTCTTTGTTAAAAAAACAAAATGTCACGGATGTCATTTTAAAATTTTTCTCTACTCACCTTTAAAATATTTCCCCTTTTAAAAGATTGCCCCACCTGAGATCAAGGACACTTGCCGTTCACCTTACCTCTGCCCCTCATGATCTTCTAAACCTCGATAATGTCACCCCTTAACCTCCTGTGCTTCAGTGAAAAAGTACCAGCCTGAGCAGCCTTTGAATCTCCTTCTAGTTTTTCTATTCAATTCCGTTCTAAAAGTTCATATGTTTCACTTTGTGTCTCTCCCTCTTCCACGTCTTGCTTTTCCTGACTCTTTTCCTTTAGCTAAGTCCTCTTCCTCTTCGATCTCTCCCTTATACACAGAACTTTGGGATAATAGAAACATTACAGCTCATTGTACACAGCTCACTGATGAATAGAATTAGTTGCTCTCTCCCTCTCCTTCCCCACAGCTGGACACGTGTTTGCTGTTCAAGTGCTTGGCAATTTCCTTGTAAACTCCTTTTGGATCTGTTTGTAAAATGTTTTCATGGAAGTGCATTCCAAATCATCCTCACTCATTTTATAATGAACGTTATCCTTATTTTGCCTTATGTTTCTTTATCAATGCCATAAATCTATGTCAGAACTCGATTTTATTGTCACGTGTACTCAAGTACAGAAGTACAGAGAAAGGTTCACCAAGTCACCATTCTCAGGCGCCATCTTAAAATAAAGAATCCAAAGCCAGATATAAACAAAAGAGTTAAAAAAAATCAAACAAAAAAAAACCAAAAGAATAGTAAACTGTCTCGATTTTAAACATTTCTTTCCCTGGGCCTACAGCTGACCTGAATGGCAGATGAAGTTTAATTTAGATAAACGCAAGGTGTTGCATTTTGCTGGGTTACACCAGGGTAGGACTTACCCTGTCATTGGTCAGGCCAGGGGGAGCGTTGTGGAACAAGGAGATCGAGGGGTACAGGTTCATTGCTCCTTGAAACTGGAGACACAGGTCGGCAGGTTGGTCAAGAAGGCTTTCAGCATGCGTGCTTTCACTGGGGACAACAGTGGGTATAAAGGTTGGGATGTCTTGTTGCAGCTGTACAAGATGTTGGAAAGGCCACATTTGGCGTACTGTATGCAGTTCTGGTCACCGTTCTATTAAAGGGTTAAGATTAAACTGGAAATAGTCCAGAGAAGGTTTACTAGGATGCTTCCCAGCCTGGAACGTTTACGTTTTGGGTAGAGACTGGGGACACTGGGACTTTGTACTCCAGCGAGTCGAAGTCTGAGGGATGACTTTAAAACATAAAACATCAAACATTTCAATGTAATACAGACCTTTTGGCCATCGATGTTGCGTCAATGTGTGAAACCAATCTGAAGCCCACCAAACCTACCCTATTTCATTTTCATCCATATGTCTACGCAATGACCACTTAAATGCTCTTAGACTTAGAGAGTCTACCACTGGTGCAGGGAGAGCGTTCCACATTCTTAATACTCTTCGAGAAAAGAAACTGCCTCTGACATCTGTGCTATATCTATCACTTCTCAAGTTAAAGCTATGGCCCCTCGTGCTATCCAAGGAAACAGGCTCTCACTGTCCACCCTATCTCACCCTCTGATTCTCTTATATGTCACAATTAAGTCACCTCTCAACCTTCTTCTCTCTAATGAAAACAGCCTCAAGTCCATCAGCATTTCCCTGCAAGAAATTTCCTCCATACGAGGCAACATCCCAGTAAATATTCTCTGAATCTTTTCCAAAGCTTCCACATCCTTCCTACAATGCTGTGACCAGAACTGTAAGCAATATTCCAAGTGCGGCCGCACCAGAGTTTTGTACAGCTGCAACGTGACCTCATGGCTCTGAAACGCAATCCCTCTACTAACAAAAGCCAACACACCATATGCCTTCTTTACAACGCTATCAACCTGGGTGACAACTTTCTACGATCTACATACATGCATACCGAGATCTCTCTGTTCATTTACACTACCAAGAATCTTAGCATCAGCCCAATACTCTGCGCTCCTGTAACTTCTTCCAAAGTGTATCGCTTCACACTTTTCCACATGAACTCCATTTGCTAACTCTCAGCCTAGCTCTGCATCATATCTCTGTCCCTCTGGATCCTAGAACGTTCTTTGGCACTCTCCATATCTCCACTGATCTTACTGTCACCGAAAAATTTACTTCCCCATCCTATCCCCTCATCCAGGCCATTTATATTTTTTTTCAGTACTCCCTAAACAAATCCTTCTGGTACACTACTTCTGGTACAGAATACCAGGATGAACCATCACAGCATAAGCCCATAAGACATAGGAGTGGAAGTGAGGCCATTCGGCCCATTGAGTCCACTCCACCATTCAATCATGGCTGATGGGCATTTCAACTCCACTTATCAGCATTCTCCCCATAGCCCTTAATTCATTGTGACATCAAGAATTTATCAATCTCTGCCTTGAAGACATTTAGCGTCCCAGCCTCCACTGCACTCTGCGGTAATGAATTCCACAGGCCCACCACTCTCTGGCTGAAGAAATGTCTCCGTATTTCTGCTCTGAATTTACCCCCTCGAATTCTAAGGCTGTGTCCACGGGTCCTAGTCTCCTCGCCTAATGGAAACAATTTCCTAGTGTCCACCCTTTCCAAGCCATGTATTATCTTGTAAGTTTCGATTAAATCTCCCCTTAATCTTCTGAATTCCAATGAATACAATCCCAGGATCCTCAGCCGTTCCTCGTATGTTAGACCTACCATTGCAGGCATCATCTGTGTGAATCTCCGCTGGACACGCTCCAGTGCCAGAATGTCCTTCCTGAGGTGTGGGGACCAAAACTGGACACAGTACTCCAAATGGGGCCTAACCAGAGCTTTATAAATTCTCAGCAGCCCAACACTGCTTTTATATTCCAACCCTCTTGAGATAAATGACAACATTGCATTCGCTTTCTTAATCACGGACTCAACCTGCATGTTTACCTTTAGAGAATCCTCCACTAGCGCTCCGAGATCCCTTTGTACTTTGGCTTTATGAATTTTCTCACCGTTTAGAAAGTAGTCTACGCTTTTATTCTATTTTCCAAAGTGCAGGACCTCGCATTTGCTCACGTTGAATTCCATTAGTCATTTCCTGGACCACTCTCCCAAACTGTCTAGATCCTTCTGCAGCCTCCCCACTTCCTCAGTACTACCTGCCTGTCCACCTAACTTCGTATCATCGGCAAACTTCGCTAGAATGTCCCCAGTCCCTTAATCTGATCATTAATATATAATGTGAACAGCTGCGGTCCCAATACTGATCCCTGCAGGACACTGCTTGTCACCGGCTGCCATTCCGAAAAAGAACCATTTATCCCAATCCTCAATCCATACCAGTAGCTCACCTAGAACACCATGGGCCCTCACCTTGCTCAGCAGCCTCCCGTGTTGCACCTTATCAAAGGCCTTTTGGAAGTCTAAATAGACAACTCCAATGGGTTTCCTTGGTCTAACCTACTTGTCACCTCTTCAAAGAATTCCAACAGGTTTGTCAGGCACGAATTCCCCTTACTAAATCCATGTTGACTTAGTCTAATCAGACTCTGCTCTTCCAAGAATTTAGAAACCTTATCCTTAATGATGGATTCTAGAATTTTACCAACAACCGAGGTTAGGCTAATTGCCTATAATTTTCCATCTTTTGTCTTGATCCTTTCTTGAACAAGAGGGTTACAACAGTGATCTTCCAATCATCCGGGACTTTCCCTGACTTCAGTGACTTTTGAAAGATCTCAACCAATGCCTCCCATATTTCCTCAGCCACCTCTCTCAGAACTGTAGGATGTATCCCACCGGGCCAAGAGATTTATCAATTTTAAGATGGCACGGTGGCACAGTGGTTTGCACTGCTGCCTCACAGCGCCTGAGACCCGGGTTCAATTCCCGACTCAGGTGACTGACTGTGTGGAGTTTGCACGTTCTCCCCGTGACTGCGTGGGTTTCCTCCGGGTGCTCCGGTTTCCTCCCACAGTCCAAGGGTGTGCGGGTCAGGTGAATTGGCCATGCTAAATTGTCCGTAGTGTTAGGTAAGAGGTAAATGTAGGGGTATGGGTGGGTTGCGCTTCAGCGGGTCGGTGTGGACTTGTTGTAAGTAATCTAATCTAAAGACCTTTTAGGTTTTCTCGCACTGCCTCTTTTGTAATGGCAGCCATACTCAACTCAGCCTCCTGACTCCCTTTAATTGTTGGGATATTACTCATGTCCCACTGTGAAGACTGATGCAAAGTACATGTTAAGTTCTCCTGCTATTTCCTAATCTCCCATCACTAGTCTTCCAGCATCAGTTTGAAGTGGCCCAGTGTCTATTTTTTGCCTGTCGTTTGTTTCTTATGTATTGAAAGAAACTTTTACTATCAATTCTAATATTACTAGCTAGGCTACCTTCATACTTGATCCTCTCCTTCCTTATTTTTCTCTTTGTTATCCTCTGTTTGTTTTTGTAACCTTCCCAATCTTCTGATTTCTCATTGCTCTTGGCCACTTTATAGGACCTCTCTTTTTCTTAAATACATTTCCTGACTTCCTTTGTCAGCCATGGCTGTCTAATCCCTCCCGGGATGATCTTTCTTTTCTTGGTAATGAACCTCTGTACAGTGTCTTCAATTATACCCACAAACTTCTGCGATTTTTGCTCTACTTCCAGTAGGCTCTGCTTCCAGTCTATTTTTGTCAGTTCCTTTCTCATGCCCTCATAATTACCTTTATTTTACTTTAACACCATTACATCTGGTTTTGCCTTCTCTCTTTCAAACTGCGGACTGAACTCTACCATATTATGATCGCTGCTTCCGAAGTGTTCCCTTACTTTAAGATCTTTTATAAAGTCTGGTTCATTACATAGCACTAGGTCCAGAATAGCCTGCTCCCTGTGGGCTCCATGACAAGCTGTTCCAAAAAGCCATCCTGTAAACATTCCATGAATTCCCTTTCGTTAGATCCACTGGCAACATCATTTTCTCAGTCCACCTGTATATTGAAGTCTCTCATGATCACCATGACCTTGCTTTTCTGACATGCCTTCTCTATTTCTTGGTGCATGTTGCGACCCTAGTCCTGACCACTGTTGGTGCATGTGTTTTTTGCCTTTGTGGTTCCTCAATTCCACCCACACAGACTCCACATCATCTGACGCTATGTCATTCAGTGCCATAGATTTATTTTTGATCTTAACTAGCAAGACAACCCCACCCCCTCTGCCCACCTCCCTGTCTTTTCGATAAGTTGAAAATCCTTGGAGGTTTGACTGCCAGTTCTGACCACCCTGTAATCACGTCTCTGTGATGCCTACTACATAATCATTCACTATGATCTGTGCCATGAGTTTATCCGCTTTGTTACGAATGCTACAAGCATTCAGGTAAAGTGCCTTAATGCTAACTTTATCATTAGAGATATTGGAAGTCATAAGATGTCCTAAGTTATCCTTCCTTTTTGCTGCATTCCCAGTCTGCCTCGAGTTTAAATCCGCCTGCACATATGCTATCCTGTTGCTTATCTTTCCATTTAACTCCATACTCCCCGTCGCTTTCATTTTCCCTTCTCCCTCAACTCAGAAGTTTAAAGTCCTACTGACCACCCTATTTATCCTCTTCACTAGAATATTGGTACCTGATCGGTTCAGGTGGAGACCGTCACAACGGTACAGATTCCCCAGTTCCAAAACTGATGCCAATGCCCCATGAAGTGGAATCCCTCTTTCCCACACCTATTCCTTAGCCACGAGTTAACTTCCCTAATTTTCTTATCCCTATGCCAATTGGCACGTGGCTCGGGCAGTAATTCGGAAATTATGACCCCTGAGGACTTGGACTTCAATTGCCTGCCTAGTGCTTCGTAATCCCCAAACAGGTCCTCATCCCTAGCTTTGCCTATGTTGTTAGGACCAACGTGGACCACAACAACTGGATCCTCCCCCTCATGCTCCAATATCCTTTCAAGCTGGTCAGAGATGTCCCGCACCCAGGCACCGGGCAGGCAACACACCATGCGAGACTCCCGATCTGGCTTGCAAAGGATACTATCTGTCCCCCTAATTATAGAATCCCCTATAACCACTACTTGCCTTTTTGCTACCCCCCCCCTCTTGAATGGCCTTCTGTACCATGGTGCTGTGGTCAGCTGGCTCATCCTTCCCGAGCCCTTTTCCTCATCTGTACAGGGAGCAAGAATCTCATACCAGTTGGACAAGGTCAAGGGCTGAGTCTCCTGCACTCCTGAACTCAGGTTCCCCCACCTGCCTCAATTACAGTCACATTCTGATGTCCCTGATCACTAACTGAATGTGAATGACTTAATCTCCCAGGTGTGACTGCCTCCTGAAACAAAGCATCCAGGTAACTCTCCCTATCCTGGATGTGCCGCAGTGTTTGAAGCTCAGATTCCAGATCATCAACTCTAATCCGGAGTTCTTCCAGCAACCAACACTTGCTGCAGATGTGGTCACTGCCATTCACAATGGGATCAGCCAGCTCCCACATCATACAGCTACAGCACATCACCTGCCCAGCCATCTCTGCTGAGTTAATTACTTTGTTACTTTGTACAGGTTTGAGTTAAAATACTTTCTGATACCTCTCTGCGGAAGGCTTTTCCTAAAAATGAATTAATAGATGAAAAAAAGTAAATGTTTAACCAGTCACTGGTAAAGAAATAGAAAATACTTACCTTAAAAAGACAGAGTAATTAAGGAGGTTAGAGGAGGAGGGTGGGTCAGAGATACTACAGTTGTAGAGTCTCGGATTTAGCTGCCTTCCTGACTTATATACTCAAAATGACCATAGGCGACGAAGGATGAGTATTTATACTCACTGCTCACCTTCCCGGCTGCCCCTCTGGTCATCGTCACTTCCCCCTACTTCTCCCGCTCTTTCTGTGAAGAGAGAGAAAAAAACACCGCTGCCCGCTACCGGTAAGTAATTTTAAAACAAACTGTCTTACCTTAGCTGTAGTCTCCGGGTTTGTTTAATCTCAGCCGCTGCTCGAACTCAAAATCAACATTTCACGTCAGCCACCACCTCTGTCTTCTTTCAGCTAGCCATTTTATAATCTAAACCACTAAATCACACTCAATTCCATGCCTCTATATTTTGTGCAATAGGCTACCATGGGGAACCTTATCAAATGTCTTTCAGAAATCCCTATACACCACAGCAACCACTATACCCTCATTCACCTGTTTGGTTACCTTCTCAAAGAACTCAATCAGGTTTATGAGGCACAATCTGTCCTTTACAAAACCATGTTGGCTGTCCCTAATCAAATTAGTCCTTTCTAGATGGTTATAAATCCAATCTCCTATAAACTTTTCTAACTGAACCAAACCCACGCCGTTAGTAATGGTCACTGGTTTATAAGTACCAGGGTTGTCTCTACTCTACTTCTTGAACAAGGGAACAACATCTGCTATCCTCAAGTATTCTGAGACAACTCCTGGAGACAATGTGGATGCAAGGATCAAAACCAAAGGCTCAGCAATCTCATCCCTGGCCTCCCAGAGAATCCTAGGATAAATTCCATCCAGTCCAGGGGACTTATATATTTTCACACTGGCAAGAATTGCAAATAACTCCTCCTGGGGAACCTCAATTCTGTCAAGGCTAGTAAACTTTGGCTCAGTATTCTCCTCGGCAACATTGTCTTTTTCCACTGTGAATACTGACAAAATATATTCATTTAGCTCTTCCCCTATCTCCGCTGACTCCACACACAACTTTCCACCACTGTCCTTGATTGGCCCTAATCTTTCTCTGGTCATCCTATTGTTCCTGATATATCTATAGATGGCCTTAGAATTCATTGATCCTAACCAGCAATGATTTCTCATGACCTCCCCAGCTCTGTTTAATTCTCTCTTTCAGTCTTTCCTGGCTAACTCTCAAGTGCCCTAACTGAGCTGTCATGTCTCATCCAAACATGTGCTTTCTTCTTTCTCTTGAAAAGTGCTTTACCTTCCAGAATAAAACACTGCTCCCTTGCTCTCCAACATCCTCCCTGCCTGACAGGTACATACTTATCAAGGACACACAGTAATAGTTCCTTGAATAAGCTCCATATTTCAATTGTGCCCATCCCCTGCAGTTTCCCTCCCCATCCTATGCATCCTAAATATTGCCTAATCGCATTGTAATTGCCTTTCCCCCAGCTGTAACTCTTGCCCTGCGTTATATACCTATCCCTTTCCATCGCTAATGTAAACATAACTGAAGAGTAGTCACTATCACCAAAGTGCTCACCTACCTCCAAATCTAGCCGAGTTCATTACCCAGTAGCAAATCCAATGTGGCCTCGCCCCTTGTTGGCCTCCCTACATATTGTGTCAGGATACTCTCCTGCACACATTGGGCACAGAGACCCATCTGAACTGCTTGAACTACATTATGCCCAGTCTTAATTTAGAAAGTTAAAGCCTCCATAACAACTACCCTGTCACTCTCACTCCTATCGAAAACATCTTTGCTATCCTTTCCGCTACATCTATGGAACTATTTTGTGTCCTATAGAAAACTTCCAACAGAGTGACCTCTCCTTTCCTGTTTCGAACCTCAGCCCATACTACCTCAGAATATGAGTCGTCAAATGTCCTTTTTGTCACAGTTCTTATAGAGATCTCTAAAACCATGAGAGGCATAGCTCAGGTAGATAACCAACAGCTTCTCCCCACGGTAGGAGAATCTACAACTAGAGGACAAAGGTTTAAGTTCAGAGGGGTACAGAAATATGCATCGGGCAATTTTTCACTCAGAAAGTGGTGTGTATCTGGAAAGCGCTCCCAGAGGTAGTGGTGGAAGTGAGTCCAATTTTGTCATTTAAGAAATATTTAGATAGGCACGTTGTTGGGACAGTTGTGGAGGGATATTGATTAAATGTATCCAAAGTGGGTAAGTTTTACGGTAGCAACTGGGAAGCATGAACAAGTTGGGCTGAAGGGCCTGTTTCCATGCTGTAAATCTGTATGACACTAAATGCTCTGAGCTGTTTGGGGAAGGAGCTGCAATGTTCAATATTAAAGGGTCTGCCCTTCAGTGTCTGGATGTGTGCCAAGTGACGATGCCCTTTGAAGGGGCCTCCCATTGCACGGACTTGCAGATACCCCACAACCATTCGAGGCTACACATCCAAACACTTACCCTGCTGGCCTCATGTTCAGGTGCAGCCATCTTCATTTCTGAGTCACAGCAGGATGGAAGGCAAGAACAGACTTCCCACAGACACCGTGTTCCATCCTCCTCCTCTGCACACAGGGGAACCCTCAAGGATAAAATGACCCTTCCTGCAAGCACACTCTGCCCTGGTAACCTCTCAGACCTCACACCTCTCTGACTCCCCGCCTAATTCATCAGTATCTTTGTACCCTCCAGCCCTGACCCCAGTCCGGATGGTTTGATGTGCCAGGGCTGGGAACGCACTGGACCCCTCCTTGTATCCAGGGTGTTCCTGAATCTAACGGAACCCCTCCCCCTTACATAGTGAGTTGTCTCCCTTCAGTATCATCATTCCCCAGCTTCCGAATTCTGATTCCCACTGTTATGCTCCCCAGCCGTCATTTCACAGGTGTCGTCTCTTTGGCGGTGCCCTACGAGTGGCTCAGGGAGGTGCCAGGATGGTGTGTGGTGAGATTGGCACATGTCACATTCCAATGTCTGTGAACGTGCGCTGTGTGCTGTCACCATCCAGAAACCGTACCTTGAGCTGTTGGTGCCGGGTTTCCAAGCTGGAGGGCTGGAGGAACAAGCAGTGAGCTGTAGTCACCAGGTTCCTAGTCTGACTACCAGGTTGGGAATTCTCTGTGTCTAGTGTCTATCCAGTGGATGGTAGAATGGGAGTCTGCATATTAATGAGTTGAGATTTGATGTTAATGAGGATGATATCGAGCAATGTCGATAAATGCCTCTCACTGTAGCCCACCTTGTTCGTGCCACTGTATTGCTCACTAGGTTTCTCTTGTACTCTAATTGTTCACTCCTGTTAATATTTTACCCATTCTGTGGAGACTATTATTTTTTGTTCAAACTGCTGACTCACCAGACAAATTTTCACAATTATTTGCTTTTTATTGATGTTTGATGCCATTTTAGCACAGGTGGTGGGTGCTCCATTTGGAAATTTTCCTTTCTCATTTTGAATGTAATTATTATGTATAATCAGTGGCTCAGTGGTGAGCACTGCTGCCTCACAGCACCAGAGACCCAGTTTCAATTTCTGCCTCAGGTAACTGTCGATGTGGAGTTTGCCCATTCTCCCTGTGTCTGTGTGGGTTTCCTCCGGGTGCTCCGGTATCCTCCCACAGATTGGTTTAGGTCAATTGGCCTTGCGAAATTGCCCATAGTATTAGGTGAAGGGGTTAATATAGGGGAATGGGTCTGGGTGGGTTGCTCTAGTGTGGACTTGCTGGTCCGAAGGGCCTGTTTCCACACTGTAAGTAATCTAATCTTATTTTAAAAAGTCGACCACTCCTGTGTTCTCCCTGAGCCTCATTTCCCTGTTCTCTTTAGTTCGGCCTAATTTCCTGCTCTCAGATCTACCCTTACTTAAATTCACAACACGGATCTTGGACCCACTCTTCGCTCTTTCACATTCTGTTTCCCCATGTCCTTTAACTTTTCCTGCCTCACATATTTCTCCAGTCCCATATTTATAATCTACGATTGAATCTATCTGTGTCATTCTATTAGACTGTGAATTCCAAATCCAAATCACTTATTGTGTTTAGTCAATTATGTTCATGTCGCCCTCTGCTTCATGTGCCAATCATATTAAATCTGATTACTGACTTTACACGTTTTTAGGGGTGTAGGCAATGGAGGAGACAATTCAGCCCATCAAACCTACCCTGCTATTTAATTTAGTTGTGGCATATTGGTCACTGACATCCTCATCATTAACCTACCAAAAGAAAGCTTGGCGAGAACCAGCCTGTGATTGGAGAAGCAGTTGCTCTCCATTCTCACCAGCTTCTGAGTAGTATTGGAATATTAAAACCAGCGCATCTGCTAACGCATCTAGCATTCCTTTGAAAACCGTTGGATGCAATTTCTCAGAACTCGGGATACATCAGTCTTTGGTTTGAAAAATTTTCTGAGCAACATTTCACAATGGTTGTAATTGTGTCTAATTTATCCCTTCCTTTCAAGTTGTTATTCATACACATTTCTGGCATACTGTTTGCATTCTGGAGACAGACACGAAATATCCATTTAATAGTTCCAGTTAATGTTCAATTATTGTATCATTACTGGATGTAATAACAGTTTTGAATATTTCAACAAGTACTGTAACTTACTGACTGTAACTGTAATAAGGCATAACTTTATTCTCAGCCTGACATAACATGATCTTGTTTATCTCCCTTTCTCATAGTTAATAATTCACAATAGTGATTCTGTTACAGAGAAAGTGTGATCTATCAAAGTGTATCATTCGCTACCTGGTGGCCATGGCAGCAGTGGACTTACTGCTCAACATCATTAATCTGATATTGAGACACATTCGAATTATTTATAAAACTGAATTTACATTTCTGATGACCGTCCTCGTGTGTAACATCCATGCCGTACTGGTTTTTGCAGCGATGGACTGCTCAGTCTGGTTCACGGTCGCTTTCACCTTTGATCAATTTGCAGCTATTTGTTGTAAAAAGATGAAAGGCAATTATTGCACTGAGAAAACAGCAGCTGTGGTTCTGGGAAAAATAACTGTGCTCAGCTACTGAAAGAACATTTCCTGGTATTTTATGTTATATCCTTGATATAGTCTGAGGAGTCATCCTTCATTTTGTGTTTAAAAAATAGGTTTAATTATCTCTGATTGGAGACTAATTGAGCTGATTCACTATATTCTGACCCCAGCACTCCCATTTGATCTGATTCTGCTGCTCAATGCTTTCACTGGGAGGTACATTTTAGTGGCCAGCAGAGCCCGCAGGAGACTCCAGTCTGACAGCAGGGGGCAGCATTCCAAAGACCGACACTTGGAGAGCCGAAGGAAATCCATCATTTTAATGTTTGTTATCTCAGAGAATTTCATCCTGTTATGGTCAATGTTTCTGGTGTATTCTATGTGGAATCGAATGTATTGATTGTGTATTAAGGCTATATATTTACATTTCGTTTCACGATATGTAGGATTCATTCTCCAGCTTCTCAGTTGCTGTACAAACACGTGTATATGTGCTGTGACCCAGACTAAGTTCAGAGAACAGCTGAAGAGCATGGTAAAAAACCGTTTTGCTCAATTAGTGAAACGTATGAAATGATGAGATGAATTGAGTCATTCTGGGATCACAATTGAACAATCCAGGTTCCATGGGTCAGTGATAAAGACACAGTGAGGTCAGTCAGCTCTCCCTGAAGTCAGTGAGACATACACAGTAGGTTCAGTCAACACTCCCCACAATCATTTAAACATACACAGTGCAATCAATCAGTCCTTCCTGGATCAGTGAGACAAACACAATGTTTCACTTTGTTAAGGGGCACAAATTAGCCCTTACCGACACTGTGCATCACTCATCATATTGTGGAAATTTTCTGAAGAGCACTTTAAAAAAGGCTTCCATCAGATATCTATAAATCGTCACCACAGATGTAACAGACACTTATTGCAGTGCATAAACAAAGCAAAACTATTACCAGCATGCCTTTCATCCCATGAAAGCAAATCTAGACTTTTGCCCTCTTGTCGTCATAAAACTCAGATAGGTGACCTGCTTCAATTAACTTTAGCATTTTGTTGAAAGTATGCACTTTCGAAAGTAATATTATAAAAATAACCCAATGTGTCCTCTCTTTTATCTTTAAAACAGTCCAATCTATGAAGTTGAATTTGAAGTAAATCTTTGTTCTCTTTCTAACATCATAACTCTTTGGAACTCCTTCAGCGTCAGCTTCAGTATGAGCTGCCTGTGCTAACTGACTTAACCCTGGATCTAATTCCTGAGCTTCAAATAATGAGGGCATCCCAAATACCTCTTTGGAGCCATTTTAATTTTTGGACAGAGTTTCAGCTTCCCTGCCATCTACGTGCAGTGACCTTGTGATTCACTGGTGATGTCCTTTGTTTATCATGTAGAGCAGCCGGCGTTGTACTGGTGTGGACATTGTTGATCTATTTCTCTAGCCATTATACCTCATAGAAAATACGATAAGCCATTTCTGCAACTCTTTTGCCTCCTTAGGCTCATCTGGACTCCCGGGAAAGGAGCAACTTTTATTCCCACTGAATCATTCCGAGGAATAAACCACATCCATCCATAGGAAATTTCTTAGCTAACTGCTCTTCAACTGATCCAGTCAACAAGTCACACTCCAACTAGACTTTAAACAGACAAAGTGGGGTATACTATCCATCCATCCTCTTTATCAACATAATGGCTTCAGTAACCTCTCTGTGGTGAAAAGTAAGTGCTTCTCCATCAGGAGAGTTTGTGTCACGACTGCATGATTTAGTATAGTTATGCTGGCTTTGAAGAAATTGGAATTATTTTCTTAGAGAAAAAAAAAGACACTCATTTCTCTTGCCTACTGTATGTAATCCTTCTGCATTCGCAGGAGTGTCTCCACCAGATTGTCGTTTGTCATTAATGTTACAATCTGATCCGTGATATCTATTTTATTCATTTTCTTTTCAGAATCATTCTTATGAATTCCAATGTGCCCCATGGGTTTCCTTCTCAGTTTCCTACATTATAAGTGATCATGTCTCGGTTTGGAACAATGGGTACATCTTGGCTCCCAATTTTCACATTGACCCTCAATAATTTGGCTTCTGTTCTGTGGAGGGGATCTTGGAGCATTTCCAGCTCTCTGTTCATTACCTTGGCCATTGCCTTCATTTTCCTGTGCCATTTTCTAGCTGTTTTGAAGTTGTGAGTGTGACTGAAGAAAGGTTTAATTTTATGGATTGGCTCCGAATCATTTGGCCCTTACTGCTGCCTGGTGATCAGTTACTAGCCTTTGGTCCTCAACGTGGGATGGTCTTGAGTATTTAAATTCTTCTAATGCTCGGATGCACCTGTCAAAATTGCTTTCCCGAACTCTTTTGCATTCAATACAGGTTTGTCCAGTCTGTGTCCTTAAATCCTGACCCTGTGCTGATAGATCTCCTGTTAAAGTAGGACTGGCAGCTCAATATTCCGGGGTGCAGATGTTACCAGAGAATGGAAGGTGAGGGAAGAGTGAAGTGGGCGCTGTGTATTTGACTGGGGAGAATATCACGGCTGCACTCGGGAGGAGAACAGTCTTGGTAGGGCTACAATAAGGATACACATTTCTGCGCTAGCCTTCAAATTGTTCAAATTATTCAGATTCTCTGCCTGAAGTCTTTGGTTTGTTGGTATCATTTTAACCTGATAGACATATTCTCTCACCTGTCTCTCTCTGCAGGTCTAATTCACCTTTCCTCATTCCACTCTTTCCAACACCATTTCCCTTTCTTTATCTTTCCCTGCTCTTTCCTTTATTCTGTTCTGCTTTTCTTCTCTGTATTTTTCTGCTCTATCCTTTTCATGTTCTGTCATCACTAGTTATCCCATTGTCTCCTCTCACTGAAGCTGCTATGACTGTTACTGAGCATCACCTGATTTGATATTTCACTCCCTGGAGGACCCACCCTTTCTTGTATTTCCTCTCCACCCAAGTGCTGTGCCAGTACTTCAATTATCGCTGCCTTCCTTCCTCTGCCAGGCAGTCCTACCTCGAGTTTACCCACCAAGTCAAGCAACATGGTCTTTGCAATTTCCCTGAAAACTGTGAGGGACAACTCTGTAACCTGCAGGAAATTCTTTGTTTTCACAAGTGCCATCGCTGTAAGGTAGTACAGAGCCTGATACTTTCCATCACCGACACGTTTCCCATATCCAAACCCTTATTGATTCTTTATCAAATCGATCTCACACGAGTGCCCAAACATTGTTGTAGCTCACGAAGATAATACACTATTAATAAGTACTATTTCTGTACTTATTGTCCAAATTATGTATTTTAAAAGGTGTCCTAACTTCCCAAGATCACATTCCTTTCAGACCCCGATTGTAAGAAACTTGTTTTCTGCACTGAACATGAATTACAGCTTGTTTCAAGTAATATCAGAGTTTCAGGTAAACAAATAGGAACAGTCAGCATATAACTCTACTACTGTGTCGTTCACACTTCAGTAAGACGACAAGATGGACGTGGAGTGGAGCACTCCAACGAGAGCTGCTCCAATCCATCAGTTTATGTCACTTTTTCTTGTCATTTTGTTTTCCCCATTTTTGGTGTTTTCGCCTGATGTAGAGTGGGCTGTAGGCACGAGGGGAGCTGGGACGGTCAGGGGATGAGATGCCAGAGGGAAGCAGGATGGATGTTATACTGGGGAATTGTGTGGGTGATCAATAGTTTGTGAGTCCTGTCAGACCACGTGTGGAAGTCATTGCATTGATCTACTGTAGCACTTTGTAGAAAGGCTCTCATGATTATCTTTTTAACTTTATTTCATTTTTTTCCAACTGATACTATGAATAAGTGTAAGTAATGTAACGTTTTTCCTTTTGTTCCCCTTTATTTCTCTATTTTGTATCTAAAAACTGTCCAGAGGTTGTTTGTCCCGAAGGTCTTGCCATTGCAAACTTTTCACTGTGCTCTTGTAGTTGTGAAGTTGAGTACATGTGACAATAAACAATGTTCTAATTCTAATCTCTTAAAAACTGTCCCTTACACATAGACAGACAGACAGGAAATAACATGAGTGTTATGGATGGAGCGAAAACCGGGAAAGCAGTAGAGTGATTTCTGTTCATGGGATGTGCTGAAATGGTTCTTCTGCTGGTCAGAACGCTGCTTCTCAGTATTTTTTCTCCAGATGTTTCCACTGGTTTTCAAAGACCACAGTGTGGCTGGTTCACGTCGAGAAGTTCTCAGACTTAGTTATTAAAAGTCACAACTTACAGCAACTTTTGGAGAGGAAATGAATTGGTTTTGTTCAGTCTTAAAAAGTTTTTTTTATGGCAGAGAATAGAGAGAGCTCCTGAGCTCTGTAGCATCTGAAAAGCTTCTCTTGAACCTCTTCACAACCTCAGGCTGTTTGGTTAACTGAGAAACAGACACATGCTGGTTGGTAGGCAGAAGGCCTGTACTGTACATAATTGATTGCTAAACCACTGACTAGTCAGCTACATATCCCAACTAAAGTTCCATTCGAATGTAACCCCTTAACTCCAGTTCATCTGCAATGACACATTAACCGCTGCTCAATCAAGCAGCTGTGTAAACATTGCTCACATTGAGTGTCAGATTACTGGCTTTCAAAACATGCGTCAATCCTCCCGAAATCCTTTGGTTTATCAACTGTCCTTTGTTTTTAATTCCAGTCCATAATGAAAAATACAGAAAATAGGAAGAAACATGTTTGCACATTCACCAGCCACAATAGTAGGTACTATTGTTGGGACACTCTCTGTTACCCGCGACCCGGAGCATCACATTGAATTGCCAGCTGTACACCAGGAGGATTTCTATTAGCCAGGGGCTTCCCTTCAGGGTTGTAGTGTCAGAAGGTTTGGAAGGAGAAAGTGAGGACTGCAGATGCTGGAGATCAGAGCAGAAAATGTGTTGCTGGAAAAGCGCAGCAGGTCAGGCAGCATCCAAAGAGCAGGACAATCGACATTTTGGGCATGAGCCTGTATAAAGAAAACCCTTGAAGAGGAAGGAGAAATTAAAAAGCTCCAGTATTTTCACTGCATAAAGTAGGCCACATGATACCACAGTGTTGGTGGGTTAGGAGAAAGACTGGGAAGCCTGATGTTGGAAAACAAAATAAGCTTCCTGAAGAAAGGCTCATGCCTGAAACGTCGATTCTGCTGCTCCTTGGATGCTGCCTGACCTGCTGCGCTTTTCCAGCAACACATTTACAGCTCGTGTCGGAAGGTTTGCCTACCGTTGGCCAACAGAGGCAGATGCGACCTGATTTCTTGTGGATCTGGATGTCCTGATTGCCAGGGCGTGGATAGATGGACAGTGCTTTTTCTTCAGGGATAACAGTGGACATCTTAGGGCAAGGATCTGCCAACTTTGCTTTAAGTTGCCAGTTGGGTCAGTGCAATATCAATGGTCCGAAAGAATACCTAGTGGTGAGGGTAGACGTTTCAGGAACTTCTGGACTCAGCAAGGGTAAGTGTCACTATGCTCTCTCTGCTACCTCACACTCATTCGAGCTCTGCTAATGCATTCCACCAAGACTAACGATCATCAGCTCTTACTGGTGCATGCAGAATCTTCCCTCAAATAGTTTCACCCAAATCTAACTAAACTGCATCCCAGGCCCGACGCCACCCAAATTACTAGCTCAATAGCCCTCTGCACTGTTTATTCTCTTACTCAGGACACCTCACCATCTTTTCCCCACCTGTACCAGCACTAACTGAGGTGCTAATCACTTTCAGCAGATGTGATTGTGATTGGACATGACTTGCTAAACAATGCAATGTGTGCTAGTATCTACACCAACAACTGATTTAAGATAATACACCGAGTGCATTATTCAGCTCAGTATCTGGCATATAGGAAATTGACGCTCTGCAAACATAAGATCCGTGTTCAAACCTTGCATCATTTTTAAGCAAATTACCTTCGAACTTTGAAAACCAAATGTTCTGCATTGTGTTCCCCATCTAACACCTCAAATCAATTAGCACAGACTTATCAACCAATCAGCAGTCTTTCTCCCCATTGGGTTACATTGTTCCAATGGTTAGAAAATTGGTTTTCTTGCATTTCTCCCGATTATTGCAATGTGGATTTCACCAGTTTCCTCATCTCCCTTCCCTCACCTTACCCCAGATCCAACTCTCCAACTCAGCACTGCCTGTTGAACTGTCATACCCAACTATCTTCCTTCCCACCATCCGGTACACCCCTTTCTCCATCCAATCACCTTCACCCCAACATTTACATAGCTACCACATTCCCAGCTATCTTCACCCCAATTCTCACCATCCCATCCCAGTTATCTCTCTGCCTCCTTGGGCCACCCCCTCATTCCTGCTGAGGAGCTTATGCTCAATGCATTGATTCTCCTGCTCCTCAGATACTGCCTGACCGTGGCGCTTTTGCAGCAACAAACACTTTGACAATGTCCCCCAAAGTCTAATCTTATCCTCCTCACTGAGTTTCATGCTCTCTGTAATGCTCAAATTATCTCCTTGAGATAGATTTTGA
The DNA here is from genome assembly GCF_020745735.1 of Hemiscyllium ocellatum. Taxonomy (NCBI): domain Eukaryota; kingdom Metazoa; phylum Chordata; class Chondrichthyes; order Orectolobiformes; family Hemiscylliidae; genus Hemiscyllium; species Hemiscyllium ocellatum. The sequence continues at coordinate 15,713,255 of NC_083412.1, forward strand.
CATTTTTTATTTGTATCAGCATATATCAAGAGAACTGTGCTTCAAATGCTGACTATGGACTGAATTTCCAAGTTGTTGACAAAGTGTATTTTTGTTTCAGTGATATTTTTGGTACTTCGTCCACCACAGCCCAGTGTTTTTGAACACTGTCATCTGTACAAGAATAGAATAAAATGCCTTTCATGCAGAAAGAGGCCATTTGACCCATTAAACCTGCAATAACCCTTGAAAGAGCATCCCACCCAGACCTTGCTCACCTACCCACCAGTCATCCCCACCCTAAACCATAGCCCTGCATTTCACATAGCTAAACCATACAGACTGCACATCCCTGGACACTACAGCACAATGTGGCACAGCCAATTCACCTAACCAGAACATTTTGGACTGTGGCAGGAAACTGGAGTACCTGAGAGAAACTCATGCAGACACTGGCAGGCTGTGTATACTCCACAATAACACAATCACCTAAGGCTGGAATTACACCCAGTTCCCTGGTACTGTGAGACAGCAGTGCTAACCGCTGAGCCACCATGCCGTCATGGTAATAATGGAGCTGGTCTTTATGGAATTGTGTAGCACAAGAGGGTGCTGTGCTTGTCGCTGCAAGGACATTATTCCGCTTATGCAGCTGATCCCATAGTTAATCCTCATCTCTACAAATCGTCACATGTTACAGGCCAGGAACTGTCCTTATCCCATAGAACACGGCCCAGAAAGCACAGTAACTCATCACTGTGGTGACCAAGTCCCGGAGGAGCAGATGGACAGGGTGTTTGACTAGAAATGTAGAAGCGACCATCTTGGACAGAGACAGAGGCCGAGGCCTGTGTCAGTGGGGTTCCTGTGTGACGTTGTTGCTCTTTTAACAAGGCGATGTTGTCATTGGCTTTATTTTCAGGAGGTCATAAAAACATAGGTTCCAAAAGTCTGGGCTTGGATGGGTTTTTGGGCCAGTTTGTTTATAGCTGACAGACACTGTCTCAGGCAAAAGGTTTTTAAGATTAAAAGAAAATAATACAATAACAGAGGAGAGGCGAGTTCTCCCAGCTCAGCTGATCTCTGGTTTGGTTTGGTCAGTAAGCAGTAGTGTTGGGAAGCTGCTGGAAACAAGAGAAGCACGTCCATGCTGACGCTCTCTCTGTCTGGCTCTCTCTCTCTCTCTCTCTCTCTCTCTCTAACTTCTCTCCTGTAAGACCTTGTGTTGGATTTGACCTTTTGTGCCCACAGCTGTTTAGGGGATTTGTTGCAAATATTTGGAATACATCATGACATTGGGATGATCTTTTGGGTTTTTCGATAAGTTGTTATGCGGTATTTTGTTCCCTTTTATTTGTGTTTCATTCGGTAATCATGTAAAAAAAAAAATACTGTTTAAAGCGATGTGGTTTGACCAGCTGCATCCCTCCTGGAATATCCACGTTACACCTCCTTTAAAAAACTGGCAAAGTGAGGGTCCCGGCTACTTTCTTGAAATGTTTTCAAGGGGTCTGGCCTGGTCCAGAACAGAATGGTTCTCTTTGTAGGATTTGTTCTATAGTTCCAAATTGGGATTGAGGTTGTTGGACTCGAAGGCAGTGACTGGTAGGTGTTTGTGTCTTTTGTTCCAGGTGTTGAATTCGCTTGGTTTAAACAGTACTTGGGATAGCAATGGCTCTTTCCGTTAACGAGAGTTTTCTGGGAATGGAAGAAGTGACCTTTGGGGTTTTACAAAAGGTGACTTAGGCCAAGCTGCTGGAATTAGCAGCTGCCTCATTGCGTGAGGAAAGGACAGATAGTTACAGCAATACCTCCACATTTCAATTTGCTGGAAACACTGTCACAATCTTTGGAGATTGCTAAAATCCTTTTGAAAATGAAGCAGCTTGAGTTAGAGGCAAAAGACAAGGAAAGGGCAACAGAAATGTAACAGTTTTAATTAGGATTGAAAGTAGAAGATAGAGAAAAAAATTGCTTTCACAGAACAAAAAGAAAAAGAGAGAGAGAGAGAGGGAAGAGACAAAGAGAGTGAGTTTGAACTTCAGAAATTGGTACTGAGGCAGGAATTCAAAACTTCCCTTTCTGAAGCAGTGCACACTCATGTGGAAGAGCAGAGAGCTAAACTGGCAAGATTAGCAGCTGAAATGGCTGATGGCTATGAGTTGGTACATAAATCAAAGTCTGGATTCCAAAATCAATTTCAATCCATGAGGGATAGAAATTTGTGAAAAGAGATATCCTCACGTGGAAATGGAAAAGTAGATCTCAGTGAAGATTAGAAGCATAATTTACCCACAGGATAAAAAGAAAACTCTTGAAGAGGAAGGAGAAATTAAAAAGCTCCAGTATTTTCACTGCAATAAAGTAGGCCACAAGATACCACAGTGTTGGTGGGTTAGGAAAAGCACTGGGAAGCCTAATGTTGGAAAACAGGATAAGCCAGTGAATTTTGTTGGAGTGATAATGAAAAGCACAGTGGAGGCTAGAAAGCTGCACCAGGAATTTACAAGCTGGTCAGAGGTTGATTGGGGAGGAAGTGTCAGATCTTCTTCCACCATATAGCCGTGAAGGTAAAGTTTACTCACATAGGGCAGGAGCAGCAGGTAACGAGGTTACAATGTTAAGAGATACAGGAACCTCACAGTCTGTGATGATGAAAGATGAGGAGATATGTACCACTGAAGGAATATTGCCAGGAAAGGTACAAGTAACAGGAATTCACAGTGAGACAACAAGTACTCAGTTATGTAAAGTGAGGTTAGTGTGTCCAGTGAAGAGTGGAGATGTTGTGGTAGGAGTACTGAACAAACTCTCAGCTCCAGCAATACAATTTATCCTTCCTAATGATATAGCAGTGTCACAGGTAGGAGTGCTGCCTGCTGTGGTTGAAAAGCCAGTGGAAACTCAGGCAACTGAACTATTGCAGGACACGTATCCTGGGATTTTACCTGACAATGTGGTAACAAGGTCACAAAGTCACCGGTTGAAACAGGAGAGATCAAAGAGTTCAGATAAGAAAATTTAAGTGGAATTCACAGAGACACTGGTTAGGTGGCACGGTGGTTCAGTGGTTAGCACTGCTGCCTCACAGCACCAGGGACCTGGGTTCAATTCTACCCTGGGGTAGCAGTATATCTGGAGTTTGCATGTTCTCCCTGTGTCTGCGTGGGTTTCGGTTTCCTCCTTCAATTCAGGCTAGGTGCATTGGCCATGCTAAGTTGCCTCACAGTGGTTAGGAATGTGCAGGTTATGTGCATCGGTCACGTGTAAATGTTGAGGAATAGGTCTAGGTAGATTATCTTTCGGAGGATCAGTGTGGAGTATGAAGTGAGAAGACCACTAAAATTGATCAAGGAGAAATTAGTAAATCAGAATTCATATTAGGACTATGCGTCAAATTTTCAGGATTGATTAAATAGCACTGGGGATTTGGATAGACAACATTTAAAAGTATCACAGCATGCATTGAAATAGAAGGCAGATAAGAACTAAAAAAATCAACAATTTTACTATCATGTTGCTTCAAGTGAAACATTCAAAGCAAGTTTTAATGGACCTTACCAAGTTGAAAGTAAATTGAGTGAGATGAACTATTTGATAATGACTCCAGACAGAAATCTGACAGAGTGTGTCCTGTGAATATTCCCAAAAGTTATTTTGACAGTGGGAAGGAAAGCCAAAAGAGCTGAGTTACCTTCCAGAGGAAAATCGGAATGACCTCAAAGAGTTAGTACCATCGCATGGGAAGATATGTGGACATAAGCTGGGAAATACAAACCAAATTAAGAATGAGATAGATATAGAAAATGTTGCTCTGATTAAGCAACATCCTTATGAACATAACCCTCTAAAGTTGGCACAGGTTCAAAAAGAGGTTGAACGCACGCTGCAAAATGACATAATCAAAGTGAGTTAAGTTCGTAGGCAGACGGTGGTGGTGGAGGGTTGTTTTTCAGACTGGAAGCTTGTGAACAGTGGGGTGCCACAAGGATCAGTGATAGGTCCTATATTTTTTGTTATTTTACATTAATGATTTGGATGCGAGCATAAGAGGTACAGTTAGAAAGTTTGCAGACCTACACCAAAATTGGAGGTGTAGTGGGCAGCGAAGAGGGTTCCTCAGATTTCAAAAGGATCTGGAACAGATGGGCCAATGGGCTGAGAGGTGGAAGATGGAGTTTAATTCAGATAAATGTGAGGTGCTGCATTTTGGGAAAGCATATCTTAGCAGGACTTATACACTTAATGTTAAGGTTCTAAGGAGTGTTGCTGAACAAAGAGACCTTGGAGTGCAGGTTCATAAATCCTTGAAATTGGAGTCGCAGATAGATAGAATAGTGAAGAAGGCGTTTGGTATGCTTTGCTTTATTTGGTCAAAGTATTGAGTACAGGAGTTGGGAGGTCATGTTGCAGCTGTACTGGACATTGGTTAGGTCACTGTTGGAATATTGCATGCAATTCTGGTCTCCTTCCTATTGGAAAGATGTAGTGAAACTTGAAAGGGTTCAGAAAAGATTTACAAGGATGTTGCCAGGATTGGAGGATTTGAGCTATAGGGAGAGGCTAAACAGGCTGGGACTGTTTTCCCTGGAGCGTTGGAGGCTGAGGGGTGACCTTATAGAGGTTTACAAAATTATGAGTGGCATGGATAAGATAAATAGACAAAGTCTTTTCCCTGGGGTCGGGGAGTCCAGAACTAGAAGGCATAGGTTTATGGTGAGAGGGGAAAGATATAAAAGAGATCTCAGGGGCAACCTTTTCAGGCAGAGTGTGGTACGTGTATGGAAAGAGCTGCCAGAGGATGTGGTGGAGGCTGGTGCAATTGCAACATTTAAGAGGCATTTAGATGGGTATATGAATAGAATGGGTTTGGAGGGATATGGGCCGGGTGCTGGTAGGTGGGACTAGATTGGTTTGGGATATCTGCTTGGCATGGACAGATTGGACCGAAGGGTCTGTTTCTATGCTGTACATCTCTATGACTCTATGACTGGAGCTCACCCAGGTTAATAGTGTCAAGGCCAGATGGTACCCAACGGGCAGGTGTGGAGTATTGCCAAGTCAATGTAGTTACAAAGACTGAAGAATTTCCGATTCCATGTTTGGAAAACTGTTGAAACGATGGGGCAACTTACTAATTTGGACTTGCTCAGAGAATACTGGCAGGTAACTTTATCAGAAAGAGCGAAGGCAATTTTAGCTTTCACAACGCTTTTGGACTGTATCAGTTTACAGTCATGCCATTTGATGTGAAAAGTGCATCAGCTACATTTCAGATTCGTACTGATAAGGTCATGGCTGGATTATCCAATTGTGTCATATATACAGATGACCTGTTGATTTTTAGTCATAGATGGAAGGAACATTTCCAACATTTATCAGACTTGTTCAATTGACTGTAGAAGGCAGACCTGGTGATAGATGTGGTGAAAAGTGAATTTGTCAAAGCTCAAACAACCTTCCAATACCATTTTATTGGACACTGACATATGGCCCCATGGAATACAAACACAAAGTTAATTAGGGAGTTCCCACACAGGAACAAATAGAGCAGTACTTCCTGGGATTGAGTGATTTTTATTGAAATTTCATACCAAAGTTTAGCAGTGTGGCAGCTCCACTCACTGAATTGCTAAAGAAAGGCAAGACGTTTCAGTGAACAGCGGACTGTCAGAGGCATTTGACAGCTTTGAAAGCCGAGTGAACGACTGTCCTGGTATTTTTCACAGCTAGCCATGCAAAGTCACTCAAGATGGCTATCAATGAAAGTGATGCAGTGATCAGTGCCGTGCTCTTGCACGAAGATGACAGGTAGATACTAAAACATACCGGGCATTGCTCTCGCAGCTCCACAGCTTCCTGATGAAGGAGCAGTGTTCTGAAAGCTAGTACTTAAATCTGGTTATAATCTGTAATCTGGTTTTCTGTGATATTGAACTTTGTTCAGGCAATTGAACATTCCTCAGAAGAAATATTCAACAGTTGAGAAGGAGACTTTGAGCCTGGTGTTGGAATTACAACATTTCAATGTTTGTGTTAGAACATAGAACATAGAAGGATACAGCGCAGTACAGGCCCTTCGGCCCTCGATGTTTGTGTTAGCAATAACGAATCTGAGACAATCATATACGTTGATCATAGCCCATTGAAATTTGTGGAGAAATTTAATGACAAAGATGTGAGACTGTTTAGATGGAGATTGTTGGCACAGTCATTCAATTTCAAAATGGTGCAGGTGTCAGGACTAGCAAACATGATTACAGACGCATTGCTGAGACGTGAATGAGAAATGGAGGTGCTTGATTGCAGTAGTAAAACAGACTCAAACAAAATGTATTCATGCATGTTTCTGTGGTTACTGTCTGTGTAATGTATTACTAGTATTAACGGTTTTCTTTTTGAGAAGGTTGGAAAAGCACCGGTTCCCAAACTTCTCAGCTCAGTTGAGTTTTAGGGCCAGTTTGATTTTACCTAACAGATACTGTCTCAGGAAAAAGGTTTTCAGGTTTATAAAAAAAAAACACTTGTACAGTGAAAGGGATGTGTCGAGTTCTCCCAGCTCAGCAGATCCCTGGTTTAGTTGGGTCAGTAAGCAGTAACGTTGTGAAGCTGATGTTCCCAAGAGAAGCAGCTCCATGCTGACTCTCTCGCTCTCTCTCTCTCTGATTTCTCTCCTAGAATACCCTGTGTTGGTTTTAACCTTTTGCACCCAGGGGTGTTTTGAGGATTTTTTATACGTATTTGCAACAGCATCATTATGTTGGGATGATAATTAGCTTTTTGGTTAGGTTATTAGTCAGTATTCTATTTTTCTTGTCGTTTGTGTTTTATTTGGCAATCTTGTAAATAAATTCTGTTTTCATTAAAACTAAGTGGTTGGGTTAGCTGCATCTCTCCTGGAATATCCTCGTTACACTTGCTTAAAATAACTGGTAAAAGACAGGGTCTGGATTACTTACTTGAACTGTTCTGAGCAGTTCTGGCCTGGGCCATAATACCTGAGCTGAAGGAATGTCTAACAGTGCATGGAGAAGGTCAGTGACAGACTGTGCTCTGCAAGTGTAAGTGCCACTATCTTCTCTCTGCTACCTCACACTCACAGGGTCAGGGTCAGCACTCCCTCTAACTGTACCATTGCACATGCCTCTCACCAAGACTCATGGACGACAACTCTCACTCTTGCATGTATCATGGCCATTCATCAGCTCTTACCCACCGCATCCTCCCAGACTATACATTATTCCTACCCTCTGTGCTTCCTACTCGCTCACTGGGACTCTTCACCACCTCTCTTGCTCATGCATCACCATGAACTGCGTGTGCATTCACTTCCATCAGAACCAATCCTCCCTTCAGTCCCATTGGCAGGAACGAGATCTCTCATGGCCAGGTGGCCAGAGCTGGGTGGCCGGTATGAGGATCCTCTCCCTATTTGAGGAAAATGAGCTGGGGTTGGCTGGAGAGGAAGGGAACTGCTCAGCTGGGGACGTGCAATTGTGCAAGAGAGTTATATTGCGCTGCTGTCCTGATCCATTCACTTATTCTTTTCTGAACAGGAATTGAGTCCTTTTACACAACTCATTCCTAGTCTCCTCTTACATGGACAATAATGGGATCCAGGGATTCACTGAGAAACCACCCAGATCCCTGTGCATCTGTTCACCCTCTCACCATTTAGATCATGAAGTTTTTTTCTATTATTTCTTCCAAAATGGATAATTTCCCAATGTCCCTCAATGTATTCCATTTGCCAGATCTTTGCCACTTAAGCGCTTATATCATTTTGTGGGCTCCTTATGTACTTTTCACAACTCACTTCCCTGTTTATCTTTGTGTCATCAGTAAATTTAGCTCCATAGATTTGATCCCTCAATCCAAATAATTTATTTAAACTGGAAAGAGTGGAGAGCCCAGCACTGGCCCCTGGGACATACCGCTGTCACATCCTGTTAGGCTGAAAAAGACCCACTTATTCCTACTCACTGCTTCCTGTTCACCAGCCAATCTTCTATCCAGGTCACTACATTACCCACAACGCCATGAGCTTTTCTTTTCTGCCATAACTTTGATGTGACACCTTATCAAATACCCTCAGGATTCACTGCCCTGCCACAGCCTCTGGGTAATGGGGCCCATTGTGTCCCAATTCCCCGTCTGCCGCTCCTCCCTGTACATTCGGATGTGGGTCCTGATTGCTGACAACCCGGGCCCCTCTGATGCCTGAGCAGCTGCCTGATCTCTTCCGGTGCTTTCAAGTGCCAGCGGTCTGGGTCATTTCTTCCTCAGCCAGCTACAGAGCTGTGGCAGTGAGGTGCTCACCAGCTTGTGCTCCCTCACTCTCTATGGCTAGCCTTCCCACCGAGATCTCAGGGTCTGAGCCTGTGGGGTTTGTAAAAGGCAGCCTTGGTGACCCTTCCTCTGAGCCCTCAGGGGGTGAGGTGGTGGCTTCTACAGGAGCTGGGCCTGTCTCTGCAGGCCCCACAGGGAGGCTGGCTTTACCTGCAAGACATAGAGAGAGAGAGAGAGAGAGAGAGAGAGAGTGAGTGACAGTGTCACGGCCACTGGTTGGAAATGGTGTGCTCTGAATGAAACCAACAATGCACTATAGGGGAAAGTGGGGGAAATGCACAACACAAGCTTGAGGAACAAACCCCCACTTTCCCCTTTACTGCCTTAAGGACTCAATACTGATTTCCACAACTCAGACCTTGACTTTATGATGGGTCTGGGTAGGTTACTATTTGGAGGGTCAGTGTTGACTTGTTGAGCCGATGGGCGTGTTTCCACACTGTAGGGAATCTAATCTATCTAATCATGTCTCTTCTGTATTTTTCTTTAATTCCTGCAATCTCTTGCATTTTCTTATATTCTCAGCTGCATCAGGCACACAGCTTTGTTGTTTGTGGCTTATTTGTGTTGCTCTGAGTGGAGCGGACCCACCCACTTATTTTCACACCTTAATTTCGATGTATTTTACACCCTTTCTTTTTCTCATTCAACACCATTAATAATTGTCTTGTCTTTTACATGGGGTCTCAGCAGTATCTCCCCCATCTTCTCCCTCTGTCATAAAAATAAAATGAACAATTTTCAATCCGTCTTAAGCTCTGAATTGAAGCATTAACTCTGTTTCCCTCTACAAGGATGCTGCTTGATCTGCTGAGTTTCTGCAGCATTCTGTGATTCTTCCAGTTTTTGCAGCATGAGCAATATTTTGTTTTAACTGAACTTATGTCTGATCCTATCCTCCTCACTATTCACTGTCTTTCTGTCTAAACTTGAAATCTTGTCCTTCCCATGTAACATATTTGTCTATGTCATTTATGTATGTATTACAAAGATCAGTGTTCCTAACACTAGGCATGAGGGAAGAAGAATAATGTATCTTCCTGCAGTCTATCTACCTTCTCATCAACCTGTCTCAGGGATGTTATTACACATCTCTGGAACAGTCGGGATTTGAACCCAGGATCTCTTGCCTTGGATTAAATCAGTGCACCAGTAAAGCCCTCTCCCTGCAGCTAATAATTACGTGCACAGCATTTGTCTCTGAGTTATGTTCCTTAGCCAATGCCATTTCTCCATCAATCGCGTGTTTACATTTTCCTAATATGTCAATTAAATAGCACCTCACCTTTTTGAAAGTCTACATATATAACATGAAATATGTGAAACTCAGCTAATTCCACTTACTTTATCCAAGAACTCCATCAATCAATAATACCTGTCATTTGTTAATCTCTTCTTCAAAGAACAAAGCCACAATTTATCTTGGATCTCTAGGGGGCACTATTTACAAACTCCCACGCCTTTTGGCCCACTCCCATATTTTCATTGTTACTTTAGTCAGCAACCCTCACACATTCTATCCAGACCAGGGAAAAGTTTTACTTTTACAAAGTCTGGTACAAAGTCATTGGATTGGAAGAAGTTCAATGAACCTGTTTGTTCAGTGACTGTAATTAATGTCAGTCTCCGCGGGCCCTAACTGACTCACTGGATGGATTCCTTCTTCTATTAATAAATGAGTGTCAGCTGCAACATTCCTCGAAACAGGGAGAGATGACAGATCAGAATCTGAGGAGTGCAGATTACAATGTTCCCACAATGGGGAGGAGTCTGTCTGGGATAATTGACTACTTTTCTGCAAATTATCACAGAATGCATTTGGAACGTCGTATCCGATGCATACTTCTGATTATTCAACACATTTACTATCCGACTCTCGCTGCTGTTGGTATTCCTAGTAAGTATCTCTTGAGAATGTGACTTAAAAAGAGTTCTGGGATTGACCTATTAATGAATTGAAGTTAGGAAACCCATTCTAAAACAAATGAAAGACTTAATCTGAGTTTGATTTTATATTCAAGCCGCATAACACTGCAAACTTTTGCGAAAATTTCTGCATCTTCTGGTCTAGCTCCATAACCAACTGATAAAGAAGCAGCGCTTCGAAAGCTAGTGCTTCCAAGTAAACCTGTTGGACTCCAACCAGGTGTTGTATGATTTTTAGCTTTGCAAACTTTCCAGGTTGAATTTCTCTTGTCCCTTCTCTTCCCAACTGCCCAGTCCATTGATATCCTCCTGCAGGTTACAGATACCCTCCTCACTTTTTGTTTGACCAGTCTTCCGAGTTTCATGCCATTTGTGAACTTCTTTATCATATTCCCCTCCATTTAAGTCTAAATCATTCATCTACACAACAGACAGCAAGCTCCCAGCACAGAGCTCTGTGAAACCCCACTGGAAACAGACTTGGTATCACAGAAACATCCCTCAACCATTCCCCTCTCCTTCCTGCCTCTCTGTCAGTTTGACATTCAGCATGTCACTTACCTGAGATCCCATTGGCTCTTACTGTCTTGATCAATCTGCATGAGGAACTTTACCAAAAGCCATTGAAGTCCATGTAGACCACATCAAATGCACTTCCTTCATCAACACACCAGTTTACCACCTCAAAAGATTATCAAACACAAACTCTCTGTAACATATCCTGGGTCTGATTATTTAGTCTCTCTTCATTTGCAGATATCGTCTCCCTGCACTGTCCTTTTTGCCCTCCTTTGTTGATGTATTTCTCATGCAGCTGCGAGACTGAATGGCAACCGAGATTGTCGAGCTTGCAGTTCTGAAACCACATTGGGAACTGGGGACAGATACCTTAAGCCAGTGTCTGCAGCCTGACAAGGCCACATGGGAAAATGCTTTTCCAATGCAGGGAGGTTTAGCAGGGAGACACCTTGACCGTTATGGCAATCTCTGCAGTTGCTCTTGTTTATGAACAGGGTCACAATCCTTGCATCACGCACTCCCTGTGGAAATGACCCCTACTACAGAAGGAACAGAGAGGTTGATGAAGAAGCTGCAGGAGTGAGGTTTTCTGTGCTTGATGAGGACAGTCAAATGTGACTGTAGCTTTGACTGAACAAGCGTGAATAGCTTTACTAAAGCCCGTCACTCTGGGTTTGATTTCCAGCTCTGCCGTAACAGGGAGGCTTTTTAATGCTGTCTTGAGCCTCCTGAGTGACAATGTTCTCCCGATGTTATAGCTCAAGGCAAGGATTTCCACATCTCTGCAACTATTTGTTACAGTGGGTGATGAACTTTCCTGCCTTTGTTTCAGTTGAGCAGTTTATTTTCCTCATGCATCTTTCACCTTTCCCATCGCTTCGTATATCCATTTACTTGTGACGAATGGCTGTGGATATTCTTGCAAGTTTAGAATTGTTATTGTTTAGTCGTTGCTTAGTATTCTCTTGGACTTTACTTCAAATGGCTCTTCTTGAATTCTCACTCAGATCTCTCTTGTAATCAATGAGAGTGGAACTCTTGCCTTCAATGACAGGCTCTATCACAGTAATGTTAGCCTCAAACCAGTCTGTGATATTTTACTGTTGCTTCTTGTCTCTTCAGGACGTAGTATTTTAGATGATGATGTCTCACAGAATGTGCTACTTCACTTCTGCTATCTGCAAGGGAATGCTGCAAAGTGCCTTTTAGTCAGGTTGAGCAAAAGCTGGTTTTAAATTGAGAAAGCAGTGTGTCTGATGTTAACATGAGGGCAGTGTTTCTGCTTTGAATGAAAAAGACCTTCAAGAGCTCTATAGTTAATTTGATATGTATCAGAGAGATGTGTGTATCAAAGCACAAAATATTTATGTTTGACAGCTCCTCTTGAGTGTTACCTTTTGGTTTTCAGGGCTACCCTTCCATTCTCGCTAACTTCTTTATTAATTGATGCAGTCAACATGTCGCATTACCTTCCATGTGTGTCTTATGGATATTTTCATTCATGAACAGAACTCAGGAAACTTATTAATATTATCAATAAACACAATGTTAACCTACAATAAAGCCACAATATTTCAGGAAAACATTAATTTCCTGGATGGATGCTGTACTCAAATTGTCACTAAACAACAGGCATAAGTTTGCAAAATGTTTTTCCCCAAAATAAGTGACACGTAATTCACGGGACACAAAAAAGCTACAGCAATAGACATGCTTCCTGCAGACTGAAGGATTTACCGTTCATGTGTTTCCACACATACTGACAAAGTTGGAACAGTTTTTAAACCAGTTTGTTGCTACCTACTTTTACAGAGATGTGAGAACATAAATATTTATTTGTTTATTTATTATTCAATCAAATAAAGCTATCAGATGTCAATTTCTGATTTAAATATAACAATTGGCTCCATCGACATGACAATATAATCTCCTGAAATTCTCCCAAAGAGAAGGCCATATATGCTCAGGGACTAAGCTAGAAATACAAAGTCTACTTGCAAGCATTTCATCAGCTCAGTGACTGCGTCTTTCCCTCATTCCGAGTTCGTGGAAGTTTCTTTTGTTAACAGATCTGAATCCAGTCTCTGTTGTTTGCAAAGACCCCTGTCTCCCACTTCACATGCAACCTCTCTCTCTCGACCACCCTCTTGAATTTTTTATTTTCTTCCTCTCTCTCTCTCTCTCTGTTTCTCTCTCTCTCTCTCCATCTCTCTCTCTCTCCCTCCCACTGTCTTGCAGTGTCGATCTCTTGCTTCCACCCGCATCCTTTCTGTCTGAATTTTTCTCATGTGACCTCTCAATGTTCCCAATCCCACTGGGTTCCCATTGTCCCCTCAGACCCGTTGTGGCCTCCCCCTAATGTCCCAATCCCCTCATGGCCTCATTGTCTTCTCCCAGGTTCCTTGCAGTTTCCCTCTTGCCTCTACACCACACCTTGACCTATCTACAACGACTGGCTTGGCTTCTCCCTCTCGCTCTCCCTGCCAGACCTTTCCGCCATCCTCCTGTTACTTGCCCACACGCCACCTTCCCTTACAGAGAACCTTCCTTTTCACACTTACCTTGCAGCATACTTCCCCCAACTCCAATACAGTGATAGAGTCATAGAGGTGTACCACATGGAAACAGACCCTTCGTTCCTACCTGTCCATGCCGATCAGATATCCCAACCTAATCTAGTCCCACCTGCCAGCACCCGGCTCATATCCCACCAAACTCTTCCTATTCATATATCCAACCAAATGCCTCTTAAATGAGGCAATTGTACCAGCCTCCACCACATCCTCTGGCAGCTCATTCCATTCACATACCACCATCCGCATGAAAAAGTTGCCCCTTAGGTCTCTTTTATACCTTTTCCCTCTCACCCTAATCCTATGCCCTCTAGTTCTGGACTCCATGGTCCCAGGGAAAAGACTTTGTCTATTTATCCTAAACATGCACCTCATAATTTTGTAAGCCTCTATAAGTTCACCCCTCAGCCTCCGATGCTTCAGGGAAAACAGTCTCAGCCTGATCAGCCTTTCACTATAGCTCAAATCCTCCAACCCTGGCAATATCCTTATAAATCTTTTCTGAACGCTTTCAAGTTTCACAACATCTTTTCGATAGGAAGGAGAGCAGGATTGCACGCAATATTCCAACAGTGGTCGAACCAATGTCCTGTACAGCCGCAACATGACCTCCTAACTCCTGTACACAATACTTGGACCAATAAAGGAAAGCATACCAAACACCTTCTTTATAATCTTATCTACGTGTGTCTCCACTTTCAAGGATCTATGAACCTGCACTCCAAGAAATCTTTGTTCAGCAACACTCCCTAAGACCTTACCATTAAGTGTAAATATCCAGCAAGATTTGCTTTCCCAAAATGCAGCACCTCACATTTCTCTGAACTAAACTCCATCTGCCACTTCTCAGCCCATTGGCCCATTTGGTCCAGATCCTGTTGTAATTTGAGGTAACCCTCTTGTTTATCTCTTGCATTCATCATTGATAGGCACATCAGTAAACCTCTCAGCACCACGCATGGCCATACAAAACCTGTGATTGGAGGAGCAGCTCATCTCCATTCTCACTCACTTCTGGTTACTTTTGGTAAATGTTTAAACAGCACAACTGCTATCTCATCCAGCATTCTATTGACAAGTGTTGGATGCATTTCATCTGAAACAGGGACATGTCAGCCATTGATTCTGAGAATTTCCTGAGCAACATTTCCTCATGATTGTAATTGTGTCTAATTCATCCCTTCCTTTCAACTTGTTATTCATACTCATTTCTAGAATGTTATTTGAAAGACAGGCACAAAATATATGTTCGATGAATCCACTGTTTCTTTATGTCCCATTATGATGCCCTTACTGGATACAATAACACATTTGAAAATCTCAATACGCACTGTAGCTTATTAACTGTATCTATACTAAGGTGTAACTTTACGCTTGGCTTAACATAACGTGCTCTTGTTTATTATCCATTCTCATAGTTAACACAGTGACAATAGTGATTCTGTCACAGAGAAAGTGTGATCTTTCTAAATGTGTCACTCGCTACCTGGTGGCCATGGCAGCAGTGGACTTACTGCTCATAATCATAGATCTAATGTTGAGACACATTCCAATTATTTATAGAAATGAATTTATATTTCTGACGACCATCCCCGTGTGTAACATCCATGCTGCCCTGGTTTTTGCAGCTATGGACTGCTCTGTCTGGTTCATGGTCGCTTTCACCTTTGATCGATTTGTGGCCATTTGTTGTCAAAAGGTGAAAGACAACTACTGCACTGAGAAAACAGCAGCTGTGGTTCTGGGAACAATAACTGTGCTCAGCTGTTTAAAGAACATTTCCTGGTATTTTATGTTAACACCTTGGTATTGGCTGAGGAACAAGCCTTGGTTCTGTTTTGCAAAGGAATATGCCAAAATTTCTCCAATCTGGGGATCGATTGAGCTGATTCACTACATTCTGACCCCAGCACTCCCATTTGTTCTGATTCTGCTGCTCAATGCTTTCACTGGGAGATACATTTTAGTGGCCAGCAGAGCCCGCAGGAAACTCCAGTCTGACAGCAGGGGGCAGCATTCCAAGGACCGACACTTGGAGACCCGAAGGAAATCCATCATTTTAACGTTTGTTATCTCAGGGAATTTCATCCTGTTATGGTCAATGTTTCTGGTCTATTCTACATGGAGGCGATTGTATCAGTTGGGTTATGAGGCTGTATTTTTACATAATGTTTTACGAGATATAGGATTCATTCTCCAGCTCCTGAGTTGCTGTACAAACACATGCATATATGCAGTGATCCAGACTAAGTTCAGAGAACATCTGAAGAACATGGTAAAACAGCCTTTTGCTCAATTAGTAATATTTATGAAATGATAAGATGGATTGATGCATTCTGAGATCACAATTGAACACTCCAGTCCCCTTGGGTCAGTGATAAGGACACAGTGAGGTCAGTCTGCTCTCCCGACATCTGTGAGGCACACAGAGTAGGTTCAGTCAACACTCCCCATGATCCTTGAAGCAGACACAATACAATCGAAAAGACCTTCCTGGATCAGGGAGACAAACACAATGCTTTCCCTGGGTAAATGACAAGCGTTGGCCGCTATAGACACTGTGCATCACACCTTATGTTGAATAAGAGTTATATAATGTAGAAAAAGACCCTTCAGTCTAACTCGTCCATGTCAACCATCTTCCCAAGCTAAAATATTCACACCTGCCCGCACTTGGCTCAAATCCCTACAAACCTTTCATATTTATGTACATATCGGAATGTCTTTTAAACCTTGCAATTGTACCTCCATCCACCACTGTCTCTGGCAGTTCATTCCACACATGAACCACACTCTGTGTAAAAAAAAGCCCTCATGTCTTTTGAAATCTTTCTCCTCACACCTTAAAAGTATGCCCTCTAAATTTGAACTCCCCCTACCTCGGAAAAGGCCATTGTCACTCACCTTGTCTGTGTCCCTCATGATTTTCTCAACCTCAATAATGTCACGCGTCAATCTACTGTGCTCCAGGTTGGCAAGTCGACTCTAATTGAGACATTGCTGTCAAAATGTTCCAATCACTGATGACTGATAGTTGATCCCCGGGGTTTGTTTAAATTTTAAACCAAGTAGATTGACTCTGATTAATTACAGCATTGCTTTATAAATAAAGAGATTGGGAATGGCTGTGTGCTTTTTTGCTGAATTCAAACAGAGTTAATTAATGCTTCTCCTCTTTTCATCTGCAAAGAACAGGTTTCTGTGTATTAAACTTCGTATCTTCCAGTATGCGCAAGTATCCTACACTGTCAGCCCAATTGACAATCCTAACTTACATATAAACATATGAAATTGGAGCAAATATAGACTATTTGGCTCCTCAAGTCTATATGTGTGTGTATGTGCAATGTTAAGTCCCACTAATGTCTCACGAAACTTTTAACGTAACACCAATGTATCTGTTTTATGGGATGGTGTTCAATTTTAAAAAAAAAGATAAGCAGTGCAGATGCTGGAAATCAGAAACAAAATCAGAAATTGCTGGGAAAAAAACTCAGCAGGTCTGGCTGCATCTGTGGGGGGGAAACAGAATCATCGCTTTGGGTGAATGAACATTCTTAAAAACTGATTGCTGATGACAAAAGGTTCATATTTATGTTGAAGTTGGGCTGGGTAGGGAACTGTGATACAGTCCATGTTGGGAGAGAGAGAGAATGAGAGAGAGAGAGAAAGAGAGAGAGAGACAGACAGACAGACAGAGCGAGAGAGAAAAAAGCAATCAAAGTTCTGTGTAAAGGTGAGTCCGGAAGAATGGATAGCTGCTAATGGGGATCATGAGAGGCCGAAAATTGGTTGCATGTGGTCGTAACCTGTTGGGAAGCGATGCCAAAGAGGATCAGCCAAAGACTGCTCCAAACCTTGCTTTCGTGTGGGCCAATCACCCATTTGCCCAGCTCAGTTTAGAGGCAATGTCAATGATACTCCGGATTCCCCAGTGAGATACAACATTTTCATACGTTTTGTGTTGCAATAATTACAAGCCACGCTCATGTCAGTGTTCCTTCTTCTTTAATCGATACTTCCAATCCTGTGAAACACCTGATCAATGATGAACATCTCAATGGACAGCCTTAGGTTCACAAGATCTCAAGATATTTACCGGATATCATTTTCAACAGGCTTTGGGTTCTCACAACATACCCCATTGATCTACATTCCAAAGTTAACGGTTATAGTCTTTCTCAGACATGTCCCAGACTTGCATATCTCAAAGGGCGCCTCGGGTTCTGTTATTCATTGTAGTCATTGACATCCCTGTCAAGTCCTGTTCCTCATCTTGTATTTCCCCTGGCTTCATCATCAGAGATACAAAGAAATGTTAGTTCCTACTAATTGCTGTAAGATTCATAATCTTAGTTCTACTATGCATTTAGTTAGATGTGAAGCTGTTACCTTGAGTTATCTCTGTGCTATGCTATGACCTCACTTTAATGCTGGACCAGGCAAACTAATTATGGTATTGCAGCCATATTTATACCGAAGGACGGACATTTTATGCCATCTCTGACCATGGGATGCCCCAACAAAAATACAGCCCATGTGATGACAGTGTCCAATGTGTTGGCTGTTTGGCTAAGGAGATTAGAGAAATTGCTCAAGTCCGAAATTTGTTGAACTCAGGGCAGAGTTCAGAAATCTGCAGGGTCCCCAAGCAGAAATGTGTTCTCCCAGTTTACACTGAGCTTCACTGGAGCACCGCAGCAAGCCCAGGATACACGTGTTGGCCAGGGAAATGCAGTGGTGTGTACAAGTGGCAGAAAGTGAAGGCCATTTCCGTGGACAGCACGGAGGTGTTCTGTGAAGTTGTGAACCAGTCCATGCTTCACCTCCCCAATGTAGAGGAGACCACATTGTGAGCAGCGAATACAATAAGCTAGATTGAGTGAAGTGCTGCTTCACCTTGAAGGTAGGTCTGGGGCGTTGGAGAGTGAGAACAGAGGGAGTAAATGGACTAGTGTTGCAGGGGACGGTGCCATGTGGGTGTGGGTAAGTTTTGGGAATGGAGGAGGGTTGGACAAGTTTGTCCCAGAGTGAATTGTCCCTGTGGAAGGCTGAGAATGGAGAGAAAGGGAAAAAAATGTCTGGTGGTGGTATCCGCTAGTGGGGGTGGAAATGGCAGCTAATCATCCTCTGGCTGTGGATGTTGGTGGGCGGTAGGTGAGGACAAGAGTGTCTCTATCAGTGTTGTAGGAGGTTGTGTCACATCGTCTAAGAATTCAATGAGGATTGTGAGGCAAGACCTGCCCCTCACAAAGCCATGCTGACTATGTCGACTCAAACTACACTTTTCCAAATAATAATAAATCATATCTCTCAGATTGCTCTCCAACAATTTGGCTACTGCCGACATAAGACAGACTGGTCTGTAATTCCCAGGATTATCCCTATTCTCAATCTTCAACAAGGAAACAACATTTGACACTTTCCAATCATTTGGTACGACCCCAGGGTCAGTGAGGATACGAAGATCATCACCAAAAGCGCAGCAATCTCTTCCCTCACTTCCCGTAGTTATCTTGGGAATATGTGGGCGGCACGGTGGCACAGTGGTTAGCACTGCTGCCTCACAGCGCCTGTAGACCCGGGTTCAATTCCCGCCTCAGGCGACTGACTGTGTGGAGTTTGCACGTTCTCCCCGTGTCTGCGTGGGTTTCCTCCGGGTGCTCCGGTTTCCTCCCACAGTCCAAAGATGTGCGGGTCAGGTGAATTGGCCAAGCTAAATTGCCCGTAGTGTTAGGTAAGGGGTAAATGTAGGGGTATGGGTGGGTTGCGCTTCGGCGGGTCGGTGTGGACTTGTTGGGCCGAAGGGCCTGTTTCCACACTGTAAGTCTAATGCCATCTGACCCAAGGGACTAATGTATCCTCATCTTTTTCAAAATTTCCAGTACATCCTCCTTCTTAACATCAGACTATTTGAGCATATCAGCCTGTTTCAGGCTGTCCCTTTCGCTAGCAAATACTGAAGCAACGTATTCATTAAGGACCACCTGTACCTCCTCCAACTCCAGGCACAAGTTCCCTGCACTATCCCTGATTGGCCCTGTGCTCACTCTGACCATCCCCTTGTTCATCACATCAGTGTAAAATGCCTTGGGAATTTCATTATCAAGGCTTTTTCTTGCACCCCTTTCACTCTCCCAAGGCCATTCTACAGTTCCTTCCTGGCTACCTTGTCACCTTCTAGGGCACTGTCTGACCATTGCTTCCTTAACCTTCAGAAGTCATGATTTTCCTTGGAGCCTTGGAGAGTGAGGACGGAAGGAGTAAAGGGACGAGTGTTGCAGGGTAAGGTGCCATGGGGTGTGGAGAACTTTTGGGAATGGAGGAAGGTTGGACCAGTTTGTCCCAGCGTGACAAGGCTCCACTACTTGCCTTTAAACAACCACCAAACCTCAAACAGATCGTTGTCCATAGCAAGCTTCCCGTCTCTCACGACAACTCCATACAACCCTATCACGGTAGGCGCTGCAAGGCGTGTCAGAGTATGGACATAAACACCACCATTATGGGTGGGGACACCTCCCACCTTGTACATGGCAGGTACTCATGTGATTCAGCCAACATTGTCTATCTTATATTTTGCAGATAAGGATGCCCGGAGGCATGGTACCCTGGGGAAACCGAGCAAAGTCTACGACAATGGATGAATGGGCACCGCACAACAATCAACATATAGGAGGTTCCCTCCCAGTTGGGGAACACTTCAGTGGTCCACGACATTCAGCCTTGGGCCTTCAGGTGACCATCCTCCAAGGTGGCCTTCGGGACAGGCAGCAGAGAAAAGTGGTCGAGCAGAGGCTGATAGCTAAGTTAGGTACCCATAGGGAGGGCCTCAACTGGGACGTTGGGTTCATGTCACATTACAGGTGACCACCATTGCACTATACACACACACACACACACACACACACACACGCAGAGATACTCCTACACACACACACTGTCTCACACACACAGGCACTCCTATACACACAGGTGCGCACACAGACACCCACACACACCGTTACAGACACACACACTCCCACACTCACACATGCACCCCCTCACAGACGTAAGACACTCTGCACTCACTACACGCGCACACATACACCTTCTCAGACTCACAACACCCGACTCAGACAGACACACACACACACACACACACACAGACAAAGACCCGCATGCACACATACAGTTTGTGGGGTGAGTTTGTACTTGCAGGGTTGCCTTGTACTTTGCTCAAAAACTGCATGCATTCGTGTAAAACTCCGTTATCTCACTTTTTCGATTAGAATCAATGTAAATACCATGGCATAGATGGAGAACAGAGCGGGCTAACACCTTCAACATATTTTCTAGCTATCACCACTGATAACATCTAACCCGAGAATCCAACTTTTTAATAAAAAAGGTTTTGTGATTTACACAATCATTTCCACTATCACCTGATGAAGGATCGTCTCTCCGAAAGCTAGTGTGTTTCCAATTAAACCTGTTGGACTATAAGCTGATGTTGTGTGATTTTTAACTTTAACCTTCTGTAAGCTTCATTATCCCTCTTGATAGTTGTTACACATTGCTTGTTATCCAAGGTTCTTTCACCTTACCATCCCTTCCTTGCCTCAACTGGACAAACCTATCCAGCAATTGCAGCAAGTGCTCCCTAAACCACTTCCATATTTCTGTCATGCCTTTCCCTGAGAATATCTGCTCCCAATTTCTGTTCCACAGTCCCTGCCTAATAGCATTGTAATTTCCCCCTCCCCAGATTAAGAGCTTTCCCATACTGTCTGCTCCTATCCCGTTCCATGTCTATAGTAAAGGTCAGGGAGTTGTGATCACTATCACCCAAATGGACTCCTACCGAGAGATCTGACCCCTGTCATGGTTCGTTGCTAAGCACCAAATCCAATATGGCCTCCCCTCTAGTTAGCTTATCTACATATTGCATCAGGAACCCTTCCTGAACATAAATGATAAAAACTGCTCCAACAAAATTATTTGTATTAAATACATTCCATCAATATTAGGGTAGTTATAGTCATCCATGACAACAACCCTGTTACTTCTGCACCTTTCCAGAATTTGCCTCTCAATCTGCTCCTCCGTGTCTCTGATGCTACTGAGGAGCCTGTAGAAAACTCCCAATACAGTGACTGCTCCTTTCTTGTTTCTGACTTTTTCATTGATCCAAACCCAATAGACCAAACTTTCCTCGCTGGCCTCCCTTTCTGTAGCTGCGATACTATCCCTGATTAGTAATGCCACTCCATCACCCTTTTACCTCGTTCCTGATTCCTTTTGAAATATCTAAACCCCGGAACATCCAACAACCATTCCTGCCTGTAATATCCAAGTCTCCGTAATGATCCCAACATAGCAGCTCCAAGCACTGATCCATGCTCTAAGTTCATCCAGACACTTCCTGTTTTAAAATAGACACACTTCAACCCATCACACCGACTGCAACTTTACCGATCAACTGTCTATGCCTCCTCGCAGAGTCTCTACACGCTGTGTCTGCCTGTTCACCAGCTAGCCCATTCTCTGATCTGTAGCTCTGGTTCCCATCTCACAGCCAAACGAGTTTGAACCCTCCTGAAGAGATCAAGCAAATCTCCCATCCAAGATGTTAATGCTTCTCCAGTTCAGGTGCACTCTGTCCTCCAACATTCCCCAGAACGTATCCCCATGATCCACGTTTCTAAAGCCTTTCCTCCTATACCAGCTCTGCAGCCACATGTTCAGCTGCACTTGCCGTCTGTTCCCAACCTCTCGGCAGCAATCCTGATATTAGTCTGCTGGTCCTGCCTTCCAACCTAATTCCCTGTATTCACGTTTCAGGTCCACATCCCTTTCCCCACTGATATCATCGGTACCCATATGAACTACGACTTCTAGCTGCTCTCCCGCTCCCCCATTCGAAGAATCCTGCAGATTCGATCACAGACATCCCTGATCCTGGCACTGGGAAGCAACATACCATCCAGGAGTCTCACTCATACCAACAGAATCTCCTGTCTGTTCCTCAAACCATTGAATCCCCTGTCACTATCGCTTTCCCATTCTCCCGTCTTCCCTTCTGAGCCACAGAGTGAGGGTCAGTGCCAGAGACCTGGCCACTGCGGCTTTCCCCTGGTAGGTCGCTCCCCGCCCCCAACAGTTTCCAAAGTGATATACTTATTATTGAGGGGAGCGGCCACAGGGGATTCCTGTGACAGAGAGTGAGGAGCTGGGAGAATGGAACAGAGTCTCTTCAGGAAGCAGGATGTAAGGATGTATAATCCAGGTAACTGTGGGAGTCGGTGGGGTTTATAGTGGATAGCGTCAGATTCACAAAAAGAATATCTCGGAGAGATACAGAGATGAGATGAGCAGCTGTTTTCCCAACCTGCCGTTCCTCACCTGCAAACATAGACCATCTCCAGTGTACTCAAAATAGTGTTCAAATAAGACACTTGCTCTCTCTGGTCAGAAAACAACAAAAGTCTCTAGCATTTCACTGAAACCATGTGATTTTTTAAAAAATGCCTTTTTAAGAAAAATTCCAAAACGGTTGCTGCCAGGTATGGAGGATTTGAGCTATCGGGAGAGGCTGAACAAGCTGGGGCTGTTGTCCCTGGAGCGTTGGAGGCTGAGGGGTGACCTCATAGAGGTTTATAAAATCATGAGGGGTATAGATAGGATCAATAGACAAGGTCTTTTTCCTGGGGTAGGGGAGTCCAGAACTGGAGGGCACAGGTTTAGGGTGAAAGGTTAAAGATATAAAAGGTAACCTAAGGGGCAGCTTTTTCATGCAGAAGGTGGTACATGTGTACAAAGTTTGGGAGAAGATTTGTAGCTCGGGTGCTTGTTGTTGGGTTTCTGTTCACCGAGCTGGGAATTTGTGTTGCAGACGTTTCGTCCCCTGTCTAGGTGATATCCTCAGTGCTTGTGAGCCTTCTGTGAAGCGCTTCTGTGATCTTTCCTCCGGCATTTGTAGTGATTTGAATCTCCCGCTTCCTGTTGTCAGTTCCAGCTGTCCGCTGCAGTAGTCGGTATGTTGGGGTCCAGGTCGATGCACTTATTGATTGAATCTGTGGATGAGTGCCATGCCTTGCCAAAAAAGGATACCCGCGCAATTTCATCAACAGATGCCTAAAGGAAAGACAACGGAACGAGGACATGCATCAACCCAAAGGACGAGCCAACACTACCATACATCAGGAGCATTTCCGAACTGATAGCCAGACTGCTGCGACCACTAGGACTCATAACAGCACACAAACCAAGAGCCACTCTCAGACAACAACTCACCAGGACAAAGAACCCAATACCCAGCATGAGCAAAACCAATGTAGTGTACAAAATCCCATGCAAGGACTGCACAAAACACTAAATAGGACAAACAGGAAGACAGCTAACAATCCGCATCCATGAACACCCACTAACCACGAAACGACATGACCAGCTATCCTCAGTAGCCACACACACAGATGACAAGCAACATGAATATAGGACAAGCCAAACAGAGAACAGCCAGGTAATTCCGAGAGGCATGGCACTCATCCACAGATTCAATCAATAAGCACATCGATTTGGACCCAATATACCGACCACTGCAATGGAAAGCTGGAACTGACAACTGGAAGCGGCAGATTCAAACCACTACAAATGCTGGAGGAAAGATCACAGAAGCGCTTCACAGGAGGCTCCCAAGCACTGAGGACATCACGTGGACAGGGGGCGAAACGTCTGCAACACAAATTCCCAGCTATGCGAACAGAACTAAAACAGTGGTACATGTATGGAATGAGCTGCCAGAGGGAGTCGTGGGAGCGGGAACAATTACAACATTTAAAAAACATTTGGATGGGTATATGAAAATAAAGGGTTAAGGAGGAAATGGGCCAAGTGCTGGCAAATATGACTCGATCAGGTTAGGATATCTGGTCGGCACGGATGATTTGCACCAAAACGTCTGTTTCCCTGCTGCACTGGTCTGTGTCTCTGTGTTGCGATAGATGGACGTCGCGCCTGGCGATCAAAGAATAGTATTCAACTTGGTGAAACGATCAACAACCATCCTGAATTCTGACCTTATGATGGAGGGATTGTCCATGAGGAAGCAGCTGAAGATAACTGGTTCGAGGACACTTCCCTGACAAACTCCTGCAGAGATGTCCTGGAGCTGAGGTGACTGACTTCCAACAATCGCATCAATCCTCGAATGTGCCAGGTATGACTCCAACCAATGAGAGTTTCATCTTATTTAGCATTATTTCAGGTTTCCTTCAGGTCAGACTTGGTCACTTACAGCTTTGATGTCAAGGGCACTCACTCTCACCTCCCCTCAGGAGTTCAGCTCTTTTCTCCTTGTTTGGATAATAGTTGTTATGGGTCTGGTGCTGAGCAACCCTGTAGAACTGAACACCAGTGAACAAGTTATTGCTGAGTGAGTGCAACTCGGTCGCTCTCTAGATGACACTTTCTAGATGACATTGTTCATTGAGATTAGACTGATAGGGTATGAATTGTTTGGATTTGCTTTGCTGCTTTCTTTTAAAAAAAAGATTTATCTGTTTAAATTCCTATATTTTCAGGAGGTTGCTAGTCTTGCAACTGGACTGGAACAGTTCAGATCAGCTCATGGCTAGTGTTTGAGCCATGTCCCAATAAACAAAATATTTACAGGATCATTGCTTTATTCAGTGTCTTAGCTGTTTCTTGAAGACTGGCTGTCGAAAGTGTGATATTAAGGCAGTTCAGAGTCGTTACGTTCCTGTGATAGTGAAAGGTAAGGCTGGTAGGTTTAGAGAACGATGGATGAATGAGGGCATTGATGTTTGAGTCAAGAATAAAGAATTGTGTCTTAGATACAGACAACTGGTTTGAAATGGAACTCTTGAACAATATAACGAATATAGTAGCATTCTAACGAGGGAGTTCATGAAGGCAAAGATGATACTCTTGACAACTAAATTTAAAATAATTGAAAAAGCTTTAACAATTCCATTAAGACCAAGAGAGCAGTGGTGGCTCAGTGGTTAGCACTGCTGTCTCACAGTGCCAGGGACCTGGGTTTGATTCAAGCCTCTGGTGATTGTGTGGGTGGAGTTGGAGCATCCTCCCTGTGTCTGTGGGGGTTTCCTCCGACAGTTCAAAGATGTGTGGGTCAGGTGGATTGACCATGCTAAATAACCCATAGTGTTCAGGGATGTGTAGTTTAATTGCATTAGTCAGGGATAAATATCAGATAATAGTGTTGGGCAATCGGTACAGGTGGGTTACTCTTCAGATGCTCAGTGTGGAACTGTTGGGCCGAAGGGCCTGTTTCCACACTATTGGGATTGCATGAACTGGAGAGAGTACTACTGCTTTATGATTAATGAGGTCGTCTTTGGTTTGAACCTTAGGAGATGGGAGAGGTATTGAATGCATATTTCAGATCAGTTTTTACTGTGGAGAAAGAAATGGACGTGAGAGAACTCAGGGAAATGAATGTATTGAAACTGTTCACATTACATCAGAGGAGGTGCGAGAGATTTTAGAAAATATAAATGTAGTAAATTTCCAGGACCTGATCGAGATGTATCCAACGATATTTTGGGAACTTAGGGAGGATTTTGTAGAAATATTTGTACCATCTATCACTGCAGGTGATGTGCCAGGTGTATGGAGAGTAGCTCAGGTTGTGCCTTTGTTTAACAAGAATGGAAGGAGAAAACTGGGAACTATCAGTTTGTGAATCTGACTTCGGTGTTGGGTAAGCTGTTGGAGGTGATTCTAAAACCTGAATTCATATATATTTGGAGAGTAAAGGAATGATTGGCGATAGTCAGCATAGTTGTTATGCACGGGAAATTGTGTCTCACAAACTGTGTTGAATTTTTGAAGAAGTAATTAACAAGATTGATGAAGGCAGAGCAGGATATTTTGTTTACTTGGACTTAAGTAAAGCCTTCGACAAGGTTCCACATGGTAGACTGATTGGAGATGGTTCACATGGGATTTAGGGTGGGCTTGCCACTTGAACACAAAGTTGGAATACACGTGTTTTTTCAGGAACTCAGGAGATGGAGACTGAATCCTCGTAAAAAGTGGTGTAAAAATACAGCTTGTACCCCAACCAATACATTCGACTCCACATAGAATACATCAGAAACATTGACAATAACAGGAGGAAATTCCCTGGGATAACAAACATTATAAAGATGGATTTCCTTCGGGTCCCCAAATGTTGGTCCTTGGAATGCTGTCCCATTCTGTCAGACTTCAGTCTCCTGCGGGCTGTGATGGTCATTAAGATGTACCTTCCAGTGAAAGCATTGAGCAGCAGCATCAAAACAAGTGGGTATTGTTGGGGTCAGAATACAGGGAATAAGCTCAATTGATCCCCAGACTGGAGACAACATAACATATTCATTTGCTCAACAAAACCAGGGATGATACAGCTTATACCACAGCTTACACCAAGGTGTTAACATATCAGAAATGTTCATTAAACAGCTGAGCACAGTTATTGTTCCCAGAACCACGGCTGCTGTTTTCTCAGTGCAATAGTCACCTTTCATCTTTTGATAACAAATGGCCACAAATCAATCAAAGGTGAAAGCGACAGTGAACCAGACAGAGCAGTCCATAGATGCAAAAAAAAAGGGATGGCATGAATGTTACACACGGGGGTGGTCTTCAGAAATTTAAATTCAGTTTTATATAAAAATTAAAATATGTCTCAATATCAGATCAATGATCATGAGCAGGAAGTCCACTTTTGCCATGGCTGCCAGGTAACGAGTGATCCATTTAGAAAGATCAAACTTTCTCTGAGGCAATTACATTATTGTCACAATGTTAACTATTAGAAATGAAAATTGAAAAGAACATGTTGTTTTTGACTGAGTAAAGTTATAACTTATTACAGTTACAGTTAATAAGTTACAAAGTTTATTGAGATTTTCAGATGTGTTATTGTATCCAGTAATGGGAAATGAAGAAATAGTGGATGAATTGAACAGATATTTTGTGCCTCTCTCTCAAATTGCATTCCAGAAATAAGAACTAGAACATAGAACTATCTGGCACAATACAGGCCCTTCGGCCCAAGATGTTATGCTGAACATTTATCTTAATGTAAGGTCAAGCTAACTGACACACCTCCCATTTTACTGCCATCCATGTGCTTGTCCAACAGTTGCTTAATATCTCTGACTGTTCTACCAAAACTGGCAGTGCATTCCACACACACACTACTCTCTGATAAAGAGCCTACCTTTGACTTCTCTTCTCCAGCTTCCTCAAATCACATTATAATTATAACCCCTCATGACAATCACTCTGTCCTGTGGAAAAGTCTCTGGTTACCTATTCTATCTATGCCTCTCACTACCTTGTACACCTCTGTCAAGTCACCTCTCTCACTTATTCTCTCCAGTGTGAAAAGGCCTAACTCACTAAACTTCTCTTCATAAGACATGACCTCCAATTCAGGCAGCATTCTGATAATTTACTCTGAGCCCTCTCTAAAGCATCTACATCCTTCCTGAAATATGGCAACTAGAACTGGGGACAATATTCCAATGTGTGGTCTAACCACGGGTTGAAAGAGCTGCAGCAAAACCTCACGGCTCTTAAACTCAATCCCTGTTCATGAAAGCCAGTACATCATACACCTTCTTAACAATCCTATCAACGTGGGCGGCAACTTTGAGGGATCTATGTATGTGGATCCCAAGCTCCTGCTGTTCTTCCACACTGACAAGAATTCTGTCTTTAATCTTGTATTCAGCATTCAAATTCGAACTTCCAAAATGAATCACTTTGTATTTATCTAGGTTGAACTCCATCTGCCACTTCCCTGCCCAGGTCTGCATCCTGTTAATGTCTTGTTGTCGGCTGCAACAGCCCTCAATGCTATCTCGAACACCATTGACATTTGTGTCATTGGCAAACTTTTTCATCCAAGTCATCTATAAAATCTACAAAGAGCAGAGGCCTCAGAACAGATCCCTATGGGACACAGTGGTAACCACCCTCCATGTGGAATACTTTCAATCCACTATCACTCGATGTCTTCTATCAGCCAGTCAATTCTGTATCGAGACAGTAAAATTTCCCGATATCCCTTATCTCCTAACCTTCTGAATGAGGTAATCGTAGGGAATCTTATCAAAGGTCCGACTAAAATCCACATATGGCATATCCACTGCTCAAACTTTGTCAACTTGTCTCGTCACATCCTCAAAGAAATCAATAATGCGTGTGAGACATCACCTGCCCCTCACAAAGCCTTGCTGACTATCTTTAATTAGACTGTTTTTCCAAATAGTCATAAATCCCATCTCTCAGAATCCTTTTCATGTGTTTGCTTACCACAGACATAAGGCGGACTGGTCTGTGATTCCCAGGGATTTCCCTGTTCCCTCTCTTGAGGAACAACATTCTCCACTCTCCAGTCATCCAATACCAGTCCCGTTTGGATTGAAGATGCAAAGATCATCACCAGAGGCGCAGCTTGCTTTGATTTGATTACTTACAGTGTGGAAACAGGCCCTTCAGCCCAACAAGTCCTCACCGACCTGCCGAAGCGCAACCCACACATACTCTTACATTTACAACTTACCTAACACTGCGGGCTATTTAGTATGGCCAATTCACCTGACCCACACATCTTTGGACTGTGGGAGGAAACCGGAGCAACCGGAGGAAACCCACGCAGACACGGGGAGAACGTGCAAACTCCACACGGTTAGTCTCCTGACCCGGGAATTGAACCCAGATCTCTGGCGCTGTGAGGCAGCAGTGCTTCCGGTAGTAACTTTGGATATATCTAGTCTGGCCCTGGGAACTGATCTGTCTTGATGCTTCCCGAATTCCCAGCGCATCCACCTTCGTAATCTCAAACTGTTTTAGCTTATTGACCTGGTCCACAGTGTTCTCACTATCAAAAAGGTCCTTCCCTCTTTTGATAATACTGATATGAAAAGCTCATTTAGAGACTCCTCTACCTCTGCAGACACCAGGCACAGGTTCCTTCCACTATCCCTGATCGGCCCTACCCTCTTTCTGATCATTCACTTACATCTCAGGTAAGTGTACAATTTTTCCAAAACCCAAGAGGTTTTGCAAATCCTATCCTACAAGGCCTTTTTATGCTCCCCTCCTAGCTCTCCTCAGTCTACTTCTGTGTTCTTTCGTAGCTACCCTGTAATCCTTTAATGCTGTGCCATACCCTTGCTTCCTCAAACTTAAGTAAACTTCCTTCTTCCCCTTGATGAGAATCTCCTCTTGTCTTGTCACCCAAGGCTCCTTCACCTTACACAATAGTGTGGAAACAACCAGGTAGGAAGAGACCGGTGTATCATTAATAAATTGCTTTAGAGGCATCACAGGGAAAGGGAAAAGTAAAAATTAAATTAAGGCCAGCCATCCCAAGGAAACTATAATTTAATCAGGTACAGGGATCAATAACATTATCAGAAGCAAGATTACAGTAACAGAGAATTTAATGGCACAGTGGACATCGTAGTGAATATAGATAACACAAAAGAGACATTGGCAATAACATTTGTCCAGTTCAATAATATATTGTTGATATAGAATCCAAGTCTGAGCACAGTACAATTAAAGCAAAATATTGTGGCTGCTGGAAGTCTGAAATAAAAAAAACAGAATGGAAGGAATGAAGTAAAAACAATTATAATCATTAGGAATGGTTGCTCAGGAAATATCAGATACATCCCAGGTTCTGACAAAATACATCCAATGGTTTTCGAAGGAATGCTGGATGAGACAGCAGACGCGCTGGTTTTAATTTTGCAAAAGTCCTGAGTAGTTGGTGAGAACGTAAAGCAACTTCTCCTCCAATCACAGATTTGTTCTCTACATGCTTGCTGCTCATAGGTTTATGATAAGCCTATCAGTGACAAATGTAAGAGAGAAACAACTTGTGATTGATGACTGGGGTTTGGGGACGGTGGCAGCTGCAGCTTGGTAATTGCTGCCAGTGAGGGTCTCTCTGGGGGAAGGTGGGCTGAGGACGAGGAGCAGGTGGATTGAGGCCAGGTCAGGGACGGAGAGCCAGAGGGAGGAGCCAAGTGAGTCATTGCAGACAGGTCCAGGAGTGTATTAGGGGGGAAAGGGAAGCTGCATGGAGACTGGGAGGAGAACAACAGGCCGTGTCAGGATTGGGAAATTATGGGGAGGCCACAAGAAAACTGTTAAGAGTCGGTTCTGACTCAACGGGGCTGAGGGAATACTGGGAAACCAGTGGGATGGGGAACGTGGAGAGGCAACAACAGGACAGGTGAGGCAGGAAGGAGGGGAATGGAAAAGAGAGACTGACACTGCAAGACCTTGGTGGGGGCAGGGGAGGGGGAGAGAGCGAGAGGGAGAAAGAGAGATAAAAGCTACGAGAAATAGATAGAGAGAGAGAGGGAACTTGCAAGTGAAGTGGGAGTCAGAGGGAAATTGTGGACAACAAAGACTCATTACAAAGCTGTTAACAAAAGAAAGCTCAGCGAACTAAGAATGAGGAAAACATGAAATCACAGGGATAATGAAGTAAATGGACTTGGTATTTCTAGCATCAGACCATCTATGCTCAGAAGCTACTCTATTTGAGGGATTCCAATGGATTCTATTGTAATGGACATTGTGGAGATTGTTACATTTAAATCTGAAATTGACATCTCAGATTTTTGTTTGATTTAATATTGAAAAACCAAGTAAACAATTATTTTCTGACATTTATTTTCAAAAAAAAACGGAGCCACAACGTTGTGAAACAATATTAGAAATTTATAAAAAAAAGTATGTGGAAACCGATGAAGGATCATTTCTCCAGTCTACAGGGAGTACGCTGATTGCAAAAGCTTTTTGTGAATAGTGAAGTATGTGTTAGTTATGATGTGGATAAAAACATTTTGCAATTTATGCCTGTTATCTTTTGCCAAATGAAGTGCAGCATTCATCCAGGAAATTAATCTTTTCTCTGTACATTATCGCGTTATTGTGTTTTGAAAGTTTCTGATAATATTGATTATTTCTTTGAACTTCACTTGTGAATGCAAATATCCACTGCATCAAGACATACACAACAGGTAACGTGTTGACTGCATCAATTAATAAATGAGTTGGTGAGAATGAAAAGGCAGCCCTATACACCAAATGGTAACACTCAAGAGCAGGTATCAAACATAACTGTGCTGAAAGACCCACATCACTGATATGTACCAACACATTGATATAAGCCTTGAAGTCATTTTTCATTCAAAGCAGAAATGCTGCCCTCATGTTAACATCAGACCTACTGCTTTCTCAAATAAAAAGCAACTTTTTCAAAACGTGACCAAAAGCCACTCAGAGAGCAGAAGTGAAATGGCACATTCTGTGAGACATCAGCATCTATAATATCACACGCTGAATAGACAAGAAGCAACAGTGAAACATCACAGGCTGGTTTGAGACTGACAGTACTGTGATAGAGCCTGTCATTGAAGCCAAGAGTTCCACTCTCATCGACTACAAGAGAGGTCTGAGTGACAAATCTATGAATGCAGTAAGAAGCAATTGAAGCAATGTCCAACAGAATGCTAAGCAACGATCCAATACTAATAGATCAGGAAAATCCACAGCTACTTCGTCACAGGGAAATGTATGGATGAAGGGATGGGAAAGGTGAGAGATGCATGAGGAAAAGAAGCAGCTCGACTGAAATAAAGGCAGGAGAGATCATTACCCACTGGAACAAATAGTTGGAGAGATGGGGAGATCAATGCTTTGAGCTATAACGTCGGGAGAACATTGTCACTGAGGAAGCTTTAGACACCATTAAAAAGCCTCCGTTATGGCAGAGCTGGAAATCAAACCCACAGTGCAGGGCTTTAGCAAAGCTATTGACACACACTCATGGACAAAACTCCAGTCACTTTTGACTGTCCTCATGAAACACAGAAAACCCCACTCGTGCAGCTTCTGCATCAACCTTTCTGTTTCTTCTGGAGGAGGGGACATTTCCACAGGGAGTGTGTGATGCAAGAATTGTGACCCTGTTCATGAACAAGAGAAACTGCAGAGATTGCCATAACTGTCTAGGTGTCTCTCTGCTAAGCCTCCCTGCATTGGAAAATGATTTCTCCATCTGGCCTTGTCAGGCTGCAGACACTGGCTTAAGGCATCTGCCCCCAGTTTCCAATGTGGTATCAGAACGGCAAGCTCGACAATCTCGTTTCCCTTTCAGTCTCACAGCTGCAAGAGAAATACATCAACAAAGGAAACCGAAAGAACAGTGCAGGGAGACTATATCTGCACTTGAAGAGAGAATTATTAATCCGACTCAGCGTTTGTTCCAAGAAGTTTTTGTTTCGTAAATTTGGTGAAATTTTTGAGGAAGTAAATTGCCGTGTTGATGAGGGCAGTGCATGTGATGTTTCTACATGGACTTCAGCAAGGCTTTTTCAAAAGTCCCCCACGCAGATTGGTCAAGACACTCAGGGACAATGGGATCCCAGGTAAAGTGACATGCTGGATCTAAAACTGGCTGAGAGGCATGAGGGAGAGTGGAATGGTTGAGAGATGTTTCTGTGACAGGAAGTCTGTTTCCAGTGTGGTTTCACAGATCTCGGTGCTGGGAGCTTGCTGTCTGTGGTTTAAATGAATGATTTAGACTTAAATTCAGGGGACTATGATAAAGACATTCACAGATGGCACAAAACTCAGAAGAATAGTGAAAATTGAGGAGGATACCTGTAACCTGCAGGACGATATCAATACACTGGTCAGCTGGACAGAGCAGGAGCAACAGGAACTCAACCTGGAAAAGGGTGCACTTTCCTTTGAGGAGGGGTTAACAAGGTAATGGATTGCTCTGTGAATGATAGGGCCATGGAAAGGACTGAAACTCAGAGGGACATCGGATGCATATCCACCGACCACTGATGAGAGCAGGTCATTGTAACAGTATAAATAAAGCATTAAGATACTTGTCTTTTATGCGCTTAGGCATGGAATTAGGGAGCTGGGGTTTTGTGCTGAAACTGTATACAACATTGGTTAGGCCACAACTGAAGTCCTGTCTGCAGTTCTAGTCACCGCATTATAGAAAGAATGTGATTGCATTAGATAGGAAACAGAGGAGATTCACCAGGACGTCATCTGGGCAGGAGGGGTTAGGCAATGAGGAAAGATTGGGAAGGCTGGAGCAGTGAAGTCAATAGTCAGGGTGGCATGAATATGTTCGGATTTGGAATACACAGTTGAATAGAGTGATACATTTTCGACTCAATAGTATGGAACTGGAAAAGTATGTGAGGCAGAAAAAGCCAAAGGATTTGCAACCAGGCAGACAGTCTCAGGCAGAACTGTTCTAACACGTAAACACATAGACATGGAGAACTATTTACAATAACATCTTGACTGTGCCACAAGGACATCTTCCTTCCCGCTCTACCACCAGGTCTCGGTGCCTTCCTGTGGTCTGTGGCTGGGCTGGAGGAAGCCTGCCCTACATTGGAGGGTCTGGTTGGCTGACCCTGGGTGGGATTATTCGCAGGAACCTCAAATGCTGATCATCAGCTGTTGCATTGCCATTGGTGGTGAGCTCCTTCGGTAAGAGTGATGGAGTGCATGGATCCAGCAGACCTTTTGCCTGCTGAACCTCGTTCTCTGTGGCAGACACTGACCTGCCCCCCATGGAGACAGCCACTCACATGCTGGAGGCTGCTAAAGGCATCAGTGCACCCCTGTAACCGTTGTGGAGGCAGGGAGGTGATGACCACCTGGTTTGATTATGAGGCTATCAATCCAGAAACTCAGCTAATGCTCTGGGAACCAAGGTTTGAAACCTGGCTCACCAGAAGGTGGAATTTGTACTCTCATTAAAAAAAAATCTTTTAATAAAATATACTGATGACCATGGGAAAACCCATCTGATTCACGATTACCAACTGTGCGAGAAATCTGCTGTTCTCACCTGGTCTGTCCTACATCTGACTCCAGGTCCACAGCAGTATGATAGATTCTAAATTGCCCCCTGAACTGGCCTGGCAAACCATTCAGTTGTACCAGTCATTACAAACTCTCAAAGAAATGAAACTGGACGGATCACCTGGCACTGCCCCAGGCACTGGAATATGTGGCAAAAACCCTGCTGATCCTGCAAAGTCCTCCGTACTAACATCTGGGGGCTACTGCCAATAGTAAGAGAGCTGTCCCACGAGATAGTCAAGCAACAATCTGACATAGGCATACGCACAGTTTCCTACCTGACATTCTATGTCCCAGTCACCACCATCGCTATCACTGAATGTGTCTTGACAGACCCAGCAGAGGAGGCCGCACAGTGGGTATAAGGTCGGGTTGGAGATTCCCTGTGAGTCCTCAACATTGACTCTGGCCCCCATGATGTGCCACGATTTCAGGTTAAACATATACAAGAAAACACCTGCTGATTACCGCATATCACCCTTCCTCAGCTCGTGAATCAGATCTCCTCTACGTTGAACTTGGAAGAAGCACTGAGGATGGCAAGGGCACGAAATATACTCTGGATGGGCATTTCAATGTTGACCATCGAGAGTGTCTCGGCATCAGTACTGCTGATTGAGCTGGTTGGGTACTAAAGGACTGGGACTGCGGCAGGTGGTGAGGAAGCCGACATGAGGGAAAAACATACTCGAACTCATCCTTACCAATCTGACAACCACCGATATATCTGTCCATGGCAGTATCAATAAGAGTGATAACCATGCAGTCCTTAAGGAGACAAAGTCCTGTCTGATTGAGAATAACGTTATACATATTGTGTGCCACTAAATGTGTACAATAAATCAGACTGACTTCAAGCAGATCTCGCAACTGAAGACTTGGCATCCATGATGTGATGTGGGTCATTACAACAGCTCATGGTCTCATCGCTCCACTCAGCCATGACCATCAAGCCAGGTGATCAATCCTGGTTCAATGGAGAGTGCAAGGGAACATGCCAGGAACAACACCAGCCTTAGCTGAAGATGAGGTGTCAACCCAGTGAACTATTTCCATGCCAATCAGCATAAACAGCGAGTGATAGACAGAGCTAAGCGATCCCACAACCAACTGATCAGATCTAAGGTCTACAGTCCTGCCACATCCAATCGCGAATGATCGTGGAGAATTGAACAATTCAATGGAGAAGGAGTCTCCACAAACATTGCCATCCTGAATGATGGAAGAGCCCAGCATATCAGTGCAAAAGATAAAGCTGAAGCTTTTGCAGCAAGCTTTACCAAAAGTGCTGAGAGAATGATCCATCTCACCCTCCTCCAATGGGACTGATCATTCCAGATACCAGTTTCAGCCAGTTCAAATTCTTCCACGTGATATCACAAAATGGTGGGAGACACTGGACACTGCAATGACTATGTCCCTGACATCATTCCAGCAATAATACTAAAGAAATATGTTCCAGAACTGGGCAGCATGGTGGCACAGTTGTTAGCACTGCTGCCTCACAGTACCAAAGAACCGGGTTCAATTCCAGCCACAGGCAAATGTTTGTATGGAGTTTGCACATTCTCCCCGTGTCTGCGTGGTTTTCCTCCGGTGCAATTCCCCTAGCTTGCACAGTCCAAAAATGTGCTAGTTAGGGGAATTGGCCATGTTAAATTGCCTGTAGTGTTAGGTGAATGGAGTAAATGTATGGGAATGGGTCTGGGTGGGTTGCTCTTTGGAGAGTCAGCGTGGACTTGTTGGGCCAAAGGGCCTGTTTCCATACTGAAAGTAATCTAATCTAAAAAAAGTTGTTGCTTCCCTAGCCAAGCTGTTCCAGTACAGTTGTAAAACAGGCATCTAACTGATAATGCTGGAAATTGCCCACCTATGTCCTGTACAGAAAAGGCAGGTCAAATCCAAAACAGCCAATTACCACACCATCAATCTATTCTTGATCACTAGTGAGGTGATGGAAGGTGTCATCAACAGTGCTATTGAGCAGCTCCTGCTCAGCAATGATCGTCCCACTGTCGCCCAGTTTGGATTCCACCAGAACCACCCAGCTCCTGACCTCATTACAGCCTTGGTTCAAACCTGGACAAAAGTGCTGAATTCCAGAGGGGAGATGACAGTGACAGCCTGTGACATCAAGACCAATTGGACCATGTGTGGCATCAAGAAGTCCAAGCAAAATTTGAATCAATGCGGTTGTTGTGGTGGGAGGGTGGTGTTTTTTGGGAGATAGGTGGCGAACCCTCCAGTGCTTGTAGTCAGACCAGAGACATAGGAAGATAGTTGTGGTTGTTGGAGGTCTGTCATCTCAGCTCCAGGACATCTCCACAGAAGTTCATCAGAGTATGTCCTTGGCGAAAACATCTCCATCTGATTCAGCATAAGGTCCCCATAAGCACCTTCCCTCCCACATAAGATTACAAATGAGGATGGTCACTGACGATTTCACAAGGTTCAGTATCGTTCACGACTCTTTAGATAATGAAGCAGTCCGTATTCAAATGCAACAAGGTCTGGTCAATGTCCAGGCTTGGGCTGACAAATGGCAAGTAACACTCTCAGCACACAAATGCCAGGCTCTGACCGTCACCAGTAAGACATAATCGATAAACTGCCCCATGACCTTCAATGGTGTGACCATCACTGAATCCCCCAAAGCCAACAACCTGTGACTTATCATTGACCAGAAACTCCACTGGACTCACTACATAGAGATGGCTAAAATTCTTTCGAAAATGAAGCAGCTTGGGTTAGAGGCAAAAGACAAGGAAAGGGCAACAGAAATGAAACAGTTTTAATTAGGATTGAAAGTTGAAGAAAGAGAAAAAGAACAAATTGCTTTCACGCAACAAAAAGAGAGAGAGGAAAGAGAGAAAGAGAGTGAGTTTGAACTTCAGACATTGGTACTGAGGCAGGAATTCAAAACTTCCCTCTCTGAAGCAGTGCGCACTCGTGTGGAAGAACAGAGAGCTAAAATGGCAAGATTAGCAGCTAAAATGGCTGATGGTTATGAGTCGGTCCATAACCCAAAGTCTGGATTCCAAAATCAATTTCAATCCATGAGGGATAGAAATTTGTGAAAAGAGGAATCCTCACGT
Organism: Hemiscyllium ocellatum; assembly: GCF_020745735.1. NCBI lineage: Eukaryota > Metazoa > Chordata > Chondrichthyes > Orectolobiformes > Hemiscylliidae > Hemiscyllium > Hemiscyllium ocellatum. The sequence goes on from NC_083412.1 coordinate 15,750,639, forward strand.
GGAAATGGAAAGATAGATCTCAGTGAAGATCAGGAGATAATTTACCCACAGGGTAAAAAGAAAACTCTTGAAGAGGAAGGAGAAATTAAAAAGCTCCAGTATTTTCACTGCAATAAAGTAGGCCACATGATATCACAGTGTTGGTGGGTTAGGAAAAATAGTGGGAAGCCTGATGTTGGAAAACAGGATAAGACAGTGAATTTTGTTGGAGTGATAATGAAAAGCACAGTGGAGGCTAGAAAGCTGCACCAGGAATTTACAAGCTGGTCAGAGGTTGGTTAAGGTGGAAGTGCCAGAACTTCTTCTACCATATAGCCGTGAAGGTAATGTTTACTCACTTTGGGCAGGAGCAGCAGGTAAAGAGGTTACAATGTTAAGAGATACAGGATCCTCTCAGTCTGTGATGATGAAAGATGAGGAGATATATCCCACTGAAGGAATATTGCCAGGAAAGGTACGAGTAACAGGAATTCACAGTGAAACAAGAAGTGTTCCGTCATGTTAAGTGCGGTTAGTATGTCCAGTGAAGAGTAAAGAATTTGTGGTAGGAGTACTGAACAAACTCTCAGCTCCAGGAATACAGTTTGTCCTTCCTAATGATATAGCTCGTTCTCAGGTAAGAGTGCTGCCTACAGCAGTTGAAAAGCCAGTGGAAACTCAGGCAACTGAACTATTGCAGGACACGTATCCTGGGATTTTACCTGACAATGTGGTAACAAGGTCACAAAGTCACCGGTTGAAACAGGAGAGATCAAAGGGTTCAGATAAGAAAGTTGAAGTGGAATCACGCAGAGACAGTGGTTGGGTGGCACGGTGGCTCAGTGGTTAGCGCTGCTACCTCACAGCACCAGGGACATGGGTTCAATTCTATCCTCGTATGGCTGTATATCTGGAGTTTGCATGTTCTCCCTGTGTCTGCATGGGTTCTGGTTTCCTCCCTCAATCCAGGCTAGGTGCATTGGCCATGCTAAGTTGTCCCACAGTGTTCAGGAATGTGCAGGTTATGTGCATCAAGTCAGGGGTAAATGTTGAGGAATGGGTCTGGGTGGATTATCCTTCGGAGGGTCAGTGTGGACTTGCTGGGCTGGAGGCCTGTTTCCACACTAGAGGGATTCTATATTTCTGGATCAGATGGTTGACACAAACAAGGATCAGTTTGATCACAATGTAGACATCTTTTGCTCAGATAAATTAATGGATTTACCGCCGAGAGATGAAAATTAAAATAATTGTATCAAAAGGCATTCACCGTTAAAGAATCCAAATTCATCCCTGAATGTCGCTATCATAAAAATGCTGTCTTAATGAGGAAATGGAATGCATTGTTGCATGCTTGCAATGTTCCATCATGTCATTTTTGTGTTCTTGTATTTTCTTTCATTCTGTCACTCTTGCATTTTTGTAATTTTGCATTCTCACATTCTATCATTCTTGCATTCTTGCGTTATGTTCTTCTATTCTGTCCTTTGGATCTTGCATTGTGTTGTTCTTCCATTCTGTCCTTTGGATGTCCGTGCATGCTTGCATTATAAATTGTCATCCTTGCACTCTGCCATTCCAACATTCTTGCATTCTATCCTTGCTGCATGGTTGCGGTGTTACATTCTTGCAACCTTACATCATGTCATTTTTGCATTCTCTTATTCATGCAAATGAGAAATGTGCAGAAATTCATCGAGTTGTATTGCTAGTGGATGAAGAGAAAAGGGATGCTGCGAGTGGTGCATGAGTCCCTCTGGCGGGCGGGGTAGGGCGATGCATTTCGGAGTGAGAAAATCTCAGGCGAAAATACACAATCATTTCTACTTGCCTGGACTGCACAAGGATGTTGTTGAACGTTGCCAGAAATAACGTACAAGTCAGTAATAAAACCTGCACCTTTAATACCTGCTCCAACATTTGAGGAAACTTTTACAAGAGTCTTAATTGATTTCTTAGGACTACTGTCTAAAACAAAAAGAGGGAATCAGTATTTGTTAACAATAATGGAGAAATCCACTAGATTTCCAGAGACCATTCCATGATGCAATACCACAGATAAAAGGATTGGAGAGGAGTTACTCACTCGGACTATCGGAAGAGATACAATCAGATCAAGGTTATTTTTTACATTAAATTGTTTCAAGGAAATGGTGGAAAGCTGAGCAAGAAAGCAATTCAAATAAAGGTGCCATCAGACAGTAAAGACCATGTTGCAGGCTTATAGTCAAGACTATCCAGATGATTGGGATAAGGGAATTTCCTTTGTGCTTTTTGCGATCAGAGATGCATCAAATGAATTGACCAATTTCAGTTCATTTGAATTTGGTTTTGAGTATGAAGAGAGAGGACCGCCAGAATTGATCAAGGAGCAATTAGTAAATGAGAATTCATAGTAGGACTATGCGTCAAATTTTCAGAATCGATTAAATAGCACTGGGGATTTGGCTAAACAGCATTTAAAAGTATCGCAGCATACATTGAAACAGAAGGCAGTTAAGATATCAAAACCTCACAATTTTACTATCAGGAATATACATTGTTCATGTTACTTCAAGTGAAAGGTGAAACGTTCAAAGCAAGTTTTAATGGACCTCATCGAGTTGAAGGTAAAATTGAGTGAGATGAACTATTTGATAATGACTCCACACAGAAATCTGACATAGTGTGTCCTGTGAATATTCGCAAAAGGTATTTTGACAGGGGGAAGGAAAGCCAAAGGAGCTGAGTTACCTTCCAGAGGAAAATCGGAATGATCTAAAAGAGTTGTTACCATCGCATGGGGAGATATGTGGACATAAACTGGGAAATACAAACCAAATTAAGAACGAGGTAGATATAGGAAATGTTGCTCTAATTAAGCAACATCCTTACGAACATAACCCTCTAAATTTGGCACAGGTTCAAAAAGAGGTTGAACGCATGCTGCAAAATGACATCATCAAAGTGAGTTAGGTTCATAGACAGAGTGATGGTGGATGTTTGTTTTTCAGATTGGAGGCCTGTGACCAGTGGAGTGCCACAAGGATCGGTGCTAGGTCCTCTATTTTTTGTCATTTACATAAATGATTTTGATGCGAGCGTAAGAGGTACAATTAGTAGGTTTGCAAACCAACACCAAAATTGGAGGTGTAATGGACAGCGAAGAAGGTTACCTCAGATTTCAACAGGATGTGGACCAGATGGGCCAATGGGCTGAGAAGTGGCAGATGGAGTTTAATTTAGATAAATGAGAGGTGCTGCATGTTGGGAAAGCAAATCTTAGCAGGACTGATACACTTAATGATAAGGTCCTAAGGAGTGTTGCTGAACAAAGAGACATTGGAGTGCAGGTTCATAACTCCTTGCAAGTGGAGTCACAGATAGATAGAATAGTGAAGAAGGCGTTTGGTGTGCTTTCCTTTATTGGTCAGAGTATTGAGTACAGGAGTTGGGAGATCATGTTGCAGCTGTACAGGACATTGGTTAGGTCACTGTTGGAATATTGCATGCAATTCTGATCTCCTTCCTATTAGAAAGATATAGTGAAACTTCAAAGGGTTCAGAAAATATTTACAAGGGTGTTGCCCGGATTGGAGGATTTGAGCTATAGGGAGAGGCTGAACAGGCTGGGACTGTTTTCCCTGGAGCGTCGGAGGCTGAGGGGTGGCCTTATTGAGGTTTGCAAAATTATGAGTGGCGTGGTTAAGATAAATAGACAAAGTCTTTTACCTGGGTTCAGGGAGTCCAGAACTATAGGGCATAGGTTTAGGGTGAGAGGGGAAAGATATAAAAGAGACCTAAGGGGCAACGTTTTCACGCAGAGTGTAGTACGTGTATGGAATGAGGAGCCAGAGGATGTGTTGGAAGCTGGTGCAATTGCAACATTTAAGAGGCATTTGGATGGGTATATGAATAGGATGGGTTAGAAGGGATATGGGCCAGGTGCTGGTAGGTGGGACTACATTGTATTGGGATATCAGATTGGCATGGGCAGATTGGACCGAAGGGTCTGTTTCCATGCAGTACCTCTCTGAGTCTCTATGACTGGAGCTCACCCAGGTTAATGGTGCCAAGGCCAGATGGTACCCAACGGTCAGGTGTGGTCTATTGCCAAGTCAATGCAGTTACAAAGTCTGAAGAATTTTCGATTTCATTTTTGGAAAACTCTGTTGAAAAGATGGGCAACTTACTAATTGGGACTTAATCAGAGAATACTGGCAGTTAACTTTATCAGAAAGAACGTAGGCAATTTTAGATTTCATAATGCTTTTGGGCTGTATCAGTTTACAGTCATGCCATTTGATATGAAAAGTGCATCAGCTACATCGGAGTTGTGGATAGTGAGGAAGGAAGTGGTAGGTTACAGCGGGATATAGATAAGTTGCAGAGCTGGGCGGAAATGTGGCAAATGGAATTCAATGTAGCTAAGTGCGAAGTCGTTCACTTTGGTAGGAATAACAAGATGATGGATTACTGGGCTAATGGTAGGCTACTTGGTAGTGTGGATGAGCAGAGGGATCTTGGTGTCCATGTACACAGATCTCTGAAAGTTGCCACCCAGGTAAATAGTGCTGTGAGGAAGGCATATGGTGTACTGGGCTTTATTGGCAGAGGAATTGAGTTCCGGAGTCCTGAGGTCATGTTGCAACTGTATAAGACTCTGGTGCGGCCTCATCTGGAGTATTGTGTGCAGTTTTGGTCGCCATACTATAGGAAGGATGTGGAAGCTTTAGAACGAGTGCAGAGGAGGTTTACCAGGATGTTGCCTGGAATGGTAGGAAAATCTTATGAGGAAAGGCTGAGGCACTTGGGGCTGTTCTCATTGGAGAAGAGAAGGTTTAGGGGAGATCTGATAGAAGTGTATAAGATGATTAGGGGTTTAGATAGGGTAGATACTAAGAACCTTTTACCGCTAATGGAGGCAGGTGTTACTAGGGGACATAGCTTTAAATTAAGGGGTGGTAGGTATAGGACAGATGTTAGGGGTAGATTCTTCACACAGCGGGTTGTGAGTTCATGCAATGCCCTGCCCGTATCAGTGGTGAACTCTCCTTCTTTATGGTCATTTAAGCGGGCATTGGATAGGCATTTGGAAGTTATTGGGCTAGTATAGGTTAGGTAGGATTCGGTCGGCGCAACATCGAGGGCCAAAGGGCCTGTACTGCGCTGTATCCTTCTATGTTCTATGTTCTATGTTCTATGTACATTTCCGACTCTAACTGATAAGGTCATTGCTGGATGATCCAATTGTGTCATATATATATAGATGACCTGGTGATTTTTAGTCGTAGATGGAAATAACATTTCCAACATTTATCAGACTTGTTCAATTGACTTTGGAAGGCAGACCTGGTGATAGATCTGGTGAAAAGTGAATTTGCCAAAGCCGAAGTAACCTTCCATTACCATTTTATTTGACATTGACACATGGCCCCATGGAATACAAAAACAAAGTTAATTAGGGAGTTTCCCACACAGGAACAAATAGAGCAGTACTCCGGTTCCTGGGATTGATTGTTTTTTTATTGAAACTGCATACCAAAGGTTAGCAGTGTGGCAGCTCCACTCACTGAATTGCTAAAGAAAGGCAAGACGTTGCAGTGTACAGCGGACTGTCAGAGGCATTTGACAGCTTTGAAAGCCGAGTGAACACTGTCCTGGTAGTTGCCACAGCTAGTCATGCAAAGTCACTCAAGATGGCTATCAATGAAAGTCATGCAGTGATCAGTGCTGTGCTCTTGCAAGAAGACAACAAGTAGATAGAAAAACATACCGGGCGTTGCTCTCGCAGCTCCACAGTTTCCTGATGAAGAAGCAGTGTTCTGAAAGCTAGTACTTACAAATAAATCTGTTGGACTATAACCTGGTTTTCTGTGATATTGAAGTTTATTCAGGCAATTGAACATTCCTCAGAAGAAATATTCAATAGTTGCGAAGTAGACTTTGAGCTTGGTGTTGGAGTCACAACATTTCAAGGTTTGTGTTAGCAATAACGATACTGAGACAATCATATACGTTGATCAGAACCCAGTGAAATTTGTGGAGAAATTTAAGTACAAAGATGTGAGACTGTTTAGATGGAGCAGGTGTCAGGACTAGCGAACATGATTACCGATACATTGCTGAGACGTGAATGAGAAATGGAGGTGTTCAGTGGCAGTAGTAAAACAGACTCAAACAAAATGTATTCATGCATGTTTGTGTGGTTACTGTCTGTGTAATGTATATGAGTATAAACGGGTTTTCCTTTTGAGAAGGTTGTAAAAGCACAGGTTCCCAAACTTCTCAGCTTAGTTGGGTTTTCGGGCCAGTTTGATTATACCTAACAGATACTGTCTCAGGAAAAAAACACTTTCAGGTTTAAAAAAAAACACTTGTACAGTGAAAGGGATGTGGCGAGTTCTCCCAGCTCAGCAGACCCCTGGTTTGGTTGGGTCAGTAAACAGTAATGTTGTGAAGCTGATGGACCCGGGAGAAGCAGCTCCATGCTGACTCTCTCTTTCTCTCTCTCTCTCTCCATGCTTACTCTCTCTCTCTCTCTCTCTCTGTCTCTCTCTCTCTCTCTCTCTGTCTCTCTGATTTCTCTCCTAGAAGACCCTGTGTTGGATTTTACCTTTTGTGTCCAGTGGTGTTTTGAGGACTTTTTATTTGCAACAGTATCATTATGTTGGGATGATAATTGGCTTTTTGGTTAGGTTATTATTCAGAATTCTATTTTTTTTTGTTTGTGTTTTATTGGCAATCTTGTAAATAAATTCTGTTTTCTTTAAAAATAAGTGGTTGGGTCAGCTGCATCTCTCCTGGAATATCCACGTTACACTTGCTTAAAATAACTGGTAAAAAACAGGGTCTGGATTACTTACTTGAACTGTTTTGAGCGGGTCTGGCCTAGGCCATAATACCTGAGCTGAAGGAAATGTCTAATAGTGCATGGAGAAGGTCAGTGACAGACTGTGCTCTGCAAGTGTAAGTGCCACTATCTTCTCTCTGCTACCTCACACTCACTGGTCATGGTCAGCACTCCCTCTAACTGTACCATTGCATATGCCTCTCACCAAGACTCATGGAAGACAACTCTCACTGTTAAATGTATCATGGCCACTCATCAACTCTTATTCACTGCATATTCCCAGACTATACATTGTTCCCACCCTCTGTGCTTCCTACTCACTCACTGGGGACGCTTCAACACCTCTCCTGCTCATGCATCACCATGGACTTATTGTGCCTTCACTTCCATCAGACCCAATCCTCCCTTTAGACCCATTGGCAGGAACGAGATCTCTCATGGCCAGGTGGCCAGTGCTGGTTGGTGGGTATGAGGATCCTCTCCCCATCTGAGGAAAATGAGGTGGAGTTGGCTGGAGAGGAGGGGAACTGCTCAGCTGGGGAAGTGCAATTATGCAAGAGAGTTATATTGTGCTGCTGTCCTGACCCATTCACTCATTCTTTTCTGAACAGGAATTGAGTCCTTTTACACAACTCATTCCCAGTCTCCTCTTACATGGACAATAATTGGATCCAGGGATTCACTGTGAAACCACCCAGATCCCTGTGCATCTCAGAGCTGTTCACCCTATCACCATTTAGATCAAGAGGTTGTTTTTTATTCTTTCTTCCAAAATGGACAATTTCCCAATGTCCCGCAATGTATTCCATTTTCCAGATCTTTGCCACTTATTTTGTGGGCTCCTTATGTACTTTTCACAATTCACTTCCCTGTTTATCTTTGTGTCATCAGTAAATTTAGCTGCACACCTTCGATCCCTCAATCCAAATAATTTCTGGAAACTGGAAAGAGTTGCGAGCCCAGCACTGACTCATGTGACATACCGCTGTCACATCCTGTCAGACTGAAAAAGACCCACCTATTCCTACTCACTGCTTCCTGTTCACCAGCCAATCATCTATCCAGGTCACTACATTACCCACAATGCCATGAGCTTTTCCTTTCTGCCATAACTTTGATGTGACACCTGATCAACTACCCTCAGGATTCACTGCCCTGCCACAGTCTCTGGGTAATGCGGCCCATTGTGTTCCAATTCCCCGTCTGCCACTCCTCTCTGAACATTCAGATGTGGGTCCTGATTGCTGACACCACGGGCTCCTCTCCTGTCTGAGCAGCTGCCTGGTTTCTGCTGGTCCCTCCGAGTGCCAGCTGCCTGGGGCATTTCTTCCTCAGCCAGTTGCGGAGCTGTGGCAGTGAGGTGCTCACCAGCTTGTGTTCCCACACTCTCTAAGGCTAACCTTCGCACCGAGACCTCAGGATCTTAGCCTGTGGGGTTTACAAGAGGCAGCCTTGGTGACCCTTCCTCTGAGCCCTCAGGGGGCGAGGCGGTGGTTTCTACAGGAGCTTGGCCTGTCTCTGCAGGCCCCACAGGGAGGCTGCCTTTACCTGCAAGACATAGAGAGAGAGAGAGAGAGAGAGACAGTGTCATGGCCACTGGTTGGAAATGGTGTGTTCTGAATGAAACCAACAATGCACTTTACGGGAGAGTCGGGGAAAATCAACAGCACAAGCTTGAGGAACAAACCCTCACTTTCCTCTTTACCGCCTTAAGGACTCAATACTGATTTCCACAACTCAAACCTTGACTTTATGATGGGTCTGGTAGGTTACTATATGCAGGGTCAGTGTGGACTTGTTGAGCCAATGGACCTGTTTCCACACTGTAGGGAATCTAATCTATCTCATCATGTCTCTTCTGCATTTTTCTTTAATTCGTGCAATCTCTTACATTTTCTTACATTCTCAGCTGCATTAGGCACACAGCGTTGTTATTTGTGGCTTATTTGTGTTGCTCTGAGTAGAGTGGACCCACCCACTTATTTTCACACCTTAATTTCTATGCATCTTACACCGATTCTTTTTCTCATTCAACACCATTAATAATGGTCTTGTCTTTTACTTGGGGTCTCAGCAGTATATCCTCCATCTACTCCCTCTGTCATAACAATAAAATGACCAATTTTCACTCCGTCTTCAGTTCTGAGTTGAAGCATGAACTCTGTTTCCCTCTACAAGGATACTGCTTGATATGCTGAGTTTCTGCAGCATTCTGTGATTCTTTCAGTTTTGCAGTATGAGCATATTTTGTTTTAACTGAACTTCTGATGTCTGATCCTATCCTCCTCAATGTTCACTGTCTTTCTGTGGAAACTTGAAACCTTCTCCTTCTTATGTCACATGTTTGTCTATGTCATTTATGTATGTATTACAAAGATCAGTGGTCCTAACACTAGCCATGAGGGAAGAAGAAGAATGCATCTTCCTGCAGTCCTACCTTCTCATCAACCTGTCTCAGGGATGTTATTACGCATCTCTGGAACAGTCGGGATTTGAACCAAGGACTCTTGCCTGGGATTAAATCACTGCACCAGAAAAGCCTTCTCCCTGCTGCTAACAATTACGTGCACAGCATTTCTCTCTGAGGTATGTCCCTCAGACAATGCCATGTCTATTTCAATCGCATGTTTACATTTTCTGAATAAGTCAATTAAATAGCACCTCACCTTTTTGAAAGTCTGTGTATATAACATGAAGTATGTGAAACTCAGCTAATTCCAGTTACTTTATCCAAGAACTCCATCAATCCATAATTGTCATTTGTTAAACTCTTCTTCAAAGAACAAAGCCACAATTTATCTTGGATCACCAGGGGGCGCTATTTACAAACTCCCATGTCTCTTGGCCCACTCCCATATTTTCATCGTTCCTTTACTCAGAAACCCTCACACATTCTATCCAGAGCAGGGAAAAGATTTCCTTTCACAAAGTCTGGTACAAAGTCATTGGATTGAAAGAAGTTCAATGAACCTGTTTGTTCAGTGACTGTAATTAATGTCAATCTCTGTGGGTCCTAAATGAGTCTCTGGATGGATTCCTTCTTCTATTAATAAATGAGTCTCAGCTGCAAGGTTCCTCGAATCTGGGAGAGATGACAGATCAGAATCTGAGGAGAGCAGACTGCAATGTTCCCACAATGGGCAGGAGTCTGTCTGGGACAATTGACTACTTTTCTGCAAATTATCACGGAATGTATTTGGAACGTCAGATCCTATACATACTTCGGATTTTTCAACACATTTACTATCCGACTCTCGCTGCTGTTGGTATTCCTAGTAAGTATCTCTGTCTGGCTAGTAATTCTGTGAATCATGATTTAACTTTATTACTATTATTTACATTTCCTATTCCCCAACTTTCGTCTTTTAGAATGGGTTTCCTGGACGGACATGCACATACACACTCTGCCTTTCCTGCAAGTACACCTTTCAGTTTATGGAGTGAATCTGTGTTGCAGAACTATAATTTCTTTTACTCAAAAAATGCATAACCTCCAGTCAATCCATGTAAGATGCTGTAAATATCACTTTAGAATTAGAACCAGTCCTACAGCCATACTGGGACACAGACAGACTTTAACCGCACACCTTTAGTGCATTGTCTGAGCTGAGATGACACCTTTTGTTGGAGAATCTGAATTTATCTTGAGAATGTGACTTAAAAGGAGTTCTGGGATTTACCTATTCATGAATTGAAATTAGGAAACCCATTCTATAAAAATGAAAAACTTAATCTGAGTTTGAATTATATATTCAAGCCGCATGACACTGCAAACTTTCGCGAACATTTCTGCATCTTCAGGTCGAGCTCCATAACCAACTGATGAAGAAGCAGCGCTTCGAAAGCTAGTGCTTCCAAGTTAACCTGTTGGACTCTCACCAGGTATTGTGTGATTTTTAGCTTTGCAAACTTTCCAGGTTGAATTCCTCTTGTCCCTGCTCTTCCCAACTGCCCAGTCCATTGATATCCTCCTGCAGGTTACAGATACCGTCTTCACTTTTTACCAGCCTTCCAGGTTTCACGACATTTGTGAACTTCTTTATCATATTCCCCTCCATTTAAGTCTAAATAATTCATCTACACAACAGACAGCAAGCTCTCAGGACAGAGCTCTGTGAAATCCCACTGAAAACAGACTTGCTATCACAGAAACATACCTCAACCATTCCCCTCTCCCTCCTGCCTCTCAGCCTGTTTTACATCCGGCATGTCACTTTACCTGGGATCCCATGGGGTCTCACTGTCTTGACCAATCTGCATGAGGAACTTTACCAAAAGCCTTGCTGAAGTCCACGTAGACCACTTCAAATGCACTGCCCTCATCAACACACCAGGTTACCACCTCAAAAGGTTATCAAGCACAAACTTCCTGTAACAAATCCTGGGTCTGATTATTTAATCTCTCTTCAAATGCAGCTATCGTCTCCCTGCACTGTCCTTTTGGTTTCCTTTGTTGATGTATTTCTCTTGCAGCTGCGAAAATCAAAGGGAACCAAGATTGTCGAGCTTGCCGTTCTGGTACCACATTGGGAACTGGGGGCAAATGCCTGAAGCCAGTGTCTGCAGCCTGACAAGGCCACATGTGGAAATCCTTTTCCAATGCAGGGAGGCTTAGCAGGGAGACACTTCGACAGTTATAGAAATCTCTGCAGTTGCTCTTGTTCATGTACAGGGTTACAATCCTTGCATCACACATTCCGCTGGAAATGACCCCTCCTCCAGAAGGATCAGAGAGCTTAGTGCAGAAGCTGCAGGATTGGAATTTTCTGGTTTGATGAGGACAGTCAAATGTGACTGTAGCTTTGACTGTGAGTGTGTGTCAATAGCTTTGGTAAAGCCTTGCACTTTGGGTTTGATTTCCAGCTGTGCCGTAAAAGTGGGGCTTTTTAATGGTGTCTGGAGCCTCCTGAGTGACAATGTTCTCCCGATGTTATAGCTTAAGGTGAGGATCTCCAAATCTCTGCAACTATTTGTTGCAGTGGGTGATGAACTCTCCTGCCTTCGTTTCAGATGAGCATTTTATTTTCCTCATGCATCTTTCACCTTCCCCATCCCTTTTTCCATACATTTCCCTGTGACAAATGGCTGTGGATATTCTTGCAAGGTTAGAAAAGTTATTGTTGGATCGTTGCTTAGCATTCTCTTGGACTTTACTTCAAATGGCTCTTTCTGAATTCTCACTCAGATCTCTCTTGTAATCAATCAGAGTGGAACTCTTGACTTCAATGACAGGCTCTATCATAGCTGAAAATGTGTTGCTGGTTAAGGCGCAGCAGATCAGGCAGCATCCAAGGAACAGGAAATTTGACGTTTCGGGCATAAGCCCTTCATCAGGAACACATTTTCAGCTCTGATTTCCAGCATCTGCAGATGTCAATTTTTACAGGCTCTGTCAGAGTAATGTTAGCCTCAAACCAGTGTGTGATATTTTACTGTTGTTTTTGTCTCTTTAGCTTGTAGTATTTTAGATGATGATGTCTCACAGAATGTGCTATTTCATTTCTGTTCTCTGAAAGGGAATGCTGCAAAGTGCCTTTTAGTCAAGTTGACCAAAAGCTGCTTTTAAATTGAGAAAGCAGTATGTCTGATGTTAACATGAGGGCAGATTTTCTGCTTTGAAAGAAGAAGAACTTCAAGACATCTACAGTTAATTTGATACATATCAGGGAGATGTGTGTATCAAAGCACAAAATATTTATGTTTGACAGCTCCTCTTGAGTGTTACATTTTGGTTTCCAGGGCTACCCTTCCATTCTTGTGAACTCCTTTATTAATTGATGCAGTCAACATGTCACATTACCTTCTGTGTATGTCTTATGGATATTTTCATTCATGAATAGAACTCAGGAAACTTATTAATATTATCAATAACCACAAAGTTAACCCACAATAAAGCCACAATATTTCAGGAAAACATTAATTTCCTGGTTGGATGCTGTCGTCAAATTGGCACTAAACAACGGGCATAAGTTTGCAAAATGTTATTTTCCCCAAAATAATTGGCACATAATTCACGGGACACAAAAAGCTACAATAATAAACATGCTTCCTGCAGACGGAAGGAGTGACCGTTCATGTGTTTCCACACATACACACAAAGTTGGAACAGTTTTTAAACCAGTTTGTTGCTACCTACTTTTACTGAGATGTGAGAAATATTTATTAGTTTATTTATTATTCAATCAAATAAAAAGATCAGATGTCAATTTCTGGTTTAAATATAACAATTGGCTCCATCGACATGACAATATAATCTACTGAAATTCTCCCAAAGTGAAGACCACATACGCTCAGGGACTAAAGCTAGAAATACAAAGTCTACTTGCAAGCATTTCATCAGCTCAGTGATTGCGTCTTTACCTCATTCCTAGTTAGTGGAAGTTTCTTTTGTTAACAGATCTGAATCCAGTCTCGGTTGTTTGCAAAGTCCCCTGTCTCCCACTTCATGTGCAACCTCTCTCTATCGACCACCCTCTTGAAATTTTTATTGTCTTCCTCTCTCTCTCTTTACAATCTTACTCGCTCTCTCTCGCTCTCTCTCGGGCTCTCTCCGTCTCTCTCTCTCTCTCTCTCTTCCTCCCACAGTCTTGCAGTATCGATCTCTTGCTTCCACCCGCATCCTTTCTGTCCAACCTGTTCTCATGTGACCTCCAAATGTTCCCAATCCCACTGGGTTCCCATTGTCCCCTCAGACCCGTTGTGGCCTCCCCCTTATGTCGCAATCCCCTCATGGCCTCATTGTCTCCTCCCAGGTTCCTTGCAGTTTCCCCCTTGCCTCTCCACCACACCTTGACCTATCTGCAAAAACTGGCTTGGCTCCTCCCTCTGGATCTCCCTGCCAGGCCTTTGCTCTATCCACCTGTTACTTGCCCACAGGCCACCTTCCCTCACAGAGAAGCTTCCTGTTCCCACTTACCTTGCAGCATGCTTCCACCACCTCCAATACATTGGTAGGGTCATAGAGGTGTACCGCATGGAAACAGACCCTTCATTCCAACCTGTCCATGCCGACCAGATATCCCAACCCAATCTAGTCCCACCTGCCAGCGCCCGGCCCTTATCCCACCAAACGTTTCCGATTTATATACATCCAAATGCCTCTTACATGATGCAATTGTACCAGCCTCCACCACATCCTCTGGCAGCTCATTCTATTCATGTACCACCCTCTGCGTGAAAAAGTTGCCCCTTAAGTCTCTTTTATACCTTTCCCCTCTCACCCTAAACCTATACCCTCTAGTTCTGGACTCCCTGGTCCCAGGGAAAAGACTTTGTCTATTTATCCTAAACATGCACCTCATAATTTTGTAGACCACTCTAAGGTCACCCCTCAGCCTCTGATGCTTCAGGGAAACCAGTCTCAGCCTGTTCAGCCTTTCACCACAGCTCAAATCCTCCAACCCTGGCAATATCCTTACAAATCTTTTCTGAACTCTTGCAAATTTCACAACATCTTTCCGATAGGAAGTAGACCAGGATTGCACACAATATTCCAACAGCGGCCTTACCAATGCCCTGTACAGTCGCAACATGACCTCCTAACTCCTGTACTCAGTTCTCTGACCAATAAACGAAAGCATACCAGACACCTTCTTCAATATCTTATCTTCGTGTGACTCCACTTTCAAGGAGCTATGAACCTGCACTCCAAGTTCTCTTTGTTCAGCAACACTCCCTAGGACCTTACCATTAAGTAGATACATCCAGCAAGATTTGCTTTCCCAAAATGCAGCACCTCACATTTATTTGAACTAAACTCCTTCTGCCACTTCTCAGCCCATTGGCCCATCTGGTACAGATCCTGTTGTAATCTGAGGTAATCCTCTTGTTTCTCTCTTGCATTCATTATTGATAGGCACATCAGTAAACCTATCAGCAGCACGCATGACCATACAAAAGCTGTGACTGGAGGAGCAGCTGATCTCCATTCTCACCCACTCCTGTTTACTTTTGGAAAATGATTAAACAGCACAACTGGTATCTCATCCAGCATTGTATTGACAAGTGTTGGATGCATTTCATCTGAACCAGGGACATGTCAGCCATTGATTCTAAGAATTTATGAGCAACATTTCCTCATGATTGTAATTGTGTCTAATTCATCCTTTCCTTTCAACTTGTTATTCATACTCATTTCTAGAATGTTATTTGAAAGACAGGCACAAAATATATGTTCGATGAATCCTCTGTTTCTTTATGTCCCATTATGATGTCATTACTGGATACATTAACACATTTGAAAATCTCAATACGCACTGTAACTTATTAACTGTATCTATACTAAGGTGTAACTTTATGCTTGGCTTAACATAATGTGTTCTTGTTTATTTTCCTTTCTCATAGTTAACACAGTGACAATAGTGATTCTGTCACAGAGAAAGTGTGATCTTTCTAAATGTGTCACTCGCTACCTGGTGGCCATGGCAGCAGTGGACTTACTGCTCATAATCATAGATCTGATGTTGAGACACATTCCAATTATTTATAGAAATGAATTTAAATTTCTGATGACCATCTCCGTGTGTAACATCCATGCCTCCCTGGTTTTTGCAGCTATGGACTGCTCTGTCTGGTTCACGGTGTCTTTCACCTTTGATCGATTTGTGGCCATTTGTTGTCAAAAGATGAAAGGCAAATATTGCACTGAGAAAACAGCAGCTGTGGTTCTGGGAACAATAACTGTGCTCAGCTGTTTAAAGAACATTTCCTGGTATTTGATGTTAACACCTTGGTATAAGTTGAGGAACCAGCCTTGGTTTTGTTTGGTAAAAGAATATGTTATGCTATCTCCGATCTGGGGATCAATTGAGCTTATTCACTATATTCTGACAACACTCCCATTTGTACTGATTCTGCTGCTCAATGCTTTCACTGGGAGGTACATTTTAGTGGCCAGCAGAGCCCGCAGGAGACTCCAGTCTGACAGCAGGGGGCAGCATTCCAAGGACCGACACTTGGAGAGCCGAAGGAAATCCATCATTTTAATGTTTGTTATCTCTGGGAATTTTATCCTGTTGTGGTCAGTGTTTCTGGTATATTCAACATGGAGGCGATTGTATCAGTTGGGTTATAAGGCTGTATTTTTACATTTATTTTTACGAGATATAGGATTCATTCTCCAGCTCCTGAGCTGCTGTACAAACACATGTATATATGCCATGACCCAGACGAAGTTCAGAGAACAGCTGAAGAACATGGTAAAACAGCCTTTTGCTCAATTAGTAATATTTATGAAACGATGAGGTGGACTGATGCATTCTGGGATCACAATTGAACAATCCAGACACCTTGAGTCAGTGATAAGGACACAGTGAGGTCAGTCTGCGCTCCCTGACATCTGTAAGACACACAGAGTGGGTTCAGTCAACACTCCCCATGATCCTTGAAACAGACACAATACAATAGACCAGACCTTCCTGGATCAGTGAGACAAACATAATGCTTTCCCTGGGTAAATGACAAAAGTTGACCCCTATGGACACTGCATCACTCCTTATGTTGAAGAAGAGTCATATGATGTGGAAACAGACCCTTCAGTCTAACTCGTCCATGCCAACATCTTCCCAAGCTAAAATATTCACACCTGCCTGCACTTGTTTCATATCCCTATAAACCTTTCATATTTATGTACGTATCGGAATGTCTTTTAAACCTTGCAATTGTACCTCCACCCAACACTGTCTCTCGCCGTTCATTCCACACATGAACCACTTTCTGTATTAAAAAATTACCCCTCATGTCCTTTTGAAATCTTTCTCCTCACACCTTAAAAGTATGCCCTCTAAATTCGAACTCCCCCTACCTCGGAAAAGACCATTGACATTCACCTTGTCTATGTTCCTCATGATTTTCTAAACCTCGATAAAGTCACGCATCAACCTCCTGTGCTCCAGTGAAAGAAAGTCCCAGTCTTTCCGGTCTACTTTGATACGTCAAACACTCCATTCCCAGCAACACCCTGGTAAATCATTACTGAACCCTCTCCAGTTTAACAATATCCTTCCTACAGCAAGGCAATAAGAACTGCACACAGTACTCCAGAAGGAACCTCACCAACATCCTGTACAAAATCAATAGAACCTCCCATACTCAACAGCAGACCTCCCTGTGCAAAGATCCTGAACTGCACTTTAAAAAAAAATCCAGCAAATATCTCTATAATTTTCAACACGGATGAAACTTTACGTGATTACAGTGCATAACAAAAAGCAAAGTTATGATATAAAATGGCGACAGCAAATGTCACTGAAATCATTGCAGCAAATTTTGTTTAACATGCTCACAACAAGAAACATTTAAACTGCTCACTCTGTAATATTTAAAAGACAGGGATGACAGTCACTGATGTGACTCCATTTGAAATTGTTCCTTCCTTCTCAGAGGCAATTCGGCATCAGCAGCAAATACTGTCTTTCTCAATGATGCCCACATCGTGTGAATGAATGTCTGTTTGAACATTCTTGAAGAATTAGCACAGATAAAAACTGATATAGAGCATCATAGTGCTATTTAGTTCCATGTTTTAAACTTCATGTACCACAAATAATACCTGATAAAATAAGAGCAAGTACTTGGTGAAATATTATTTGATAGTGATTCGGTATTACAAAACTTGAGCATTGCAGGAAAAGACATTTTGTCAGAGCTTTTTGTTTTACACTCATTAGGATAATTTGTTGAATACAGTTGAACAGGAACATTTATACTCTACAAGGGAAGAGTGCTGATTGGTTGGCAAGTACACTCTAATGGAGACATTGCTGTCAAAATGCACCAATCACTGATGACTGATAGTTAACCCCCGGGGTTTGTTTAAATTTTAAGCCAAGCAGATTGACTCTGATTAATTACAGCATTGCTCTATAAATAAAGAAACTGGGAATGGCTGTGTGCTTTTTTGCTGAATTCGAACGGAGTTAATGAATGTTTCGATTCTTTTCATCTGCAAAGAACAGGTTTCTGTGTATTAAACATTGTATCTTCCAGTATGTGCAAGTATCCTACACTGTGAACCCAACTGACAATCCTAACTTACATATGAACATATGAAATTGGAGCAAATATAGACTATGTGGCTCCTCAAGTCTATCTTTGTGCGTATGTGCAATGTTAAGTCCCACTAATGTCCCACGAAACTTTTAACTTAACACCAATGTATCTGTTTTATTAGATGGTGTTCAATTTTTAAAATAAAGATAAGCACTGTAGAGGCTAGAAATCAGAAACAAAATCAGAAATTGCTGGGAAAAACTCAGCAGGTCTGGTTGCATCTGTGGAGTGAAAACAGAATCATCGTTTTGGGTGAATGACCATTCTTAAAAACTGATTGCTAATGACAAAAGGATCATATTTATGCTGAAGGTGGGCGGGGTAGGGAACTGTGATACAGCTCATGGTGGGAGGGAGAGAGAGAGAATGAGAGAGAGAGAGAGAGAGAGAGAGAGAGAGAAAGAAAACAATCAAAGGTCTCTGGAAAAGTGAGTCTGTGAGAATGGACACCTGCTAATGGGGATCATGAGAGGCTGACAATGGGTTGCACGTGGTCGTATCCTGTTGGGAAGCGATGCCAAAGAGGATCAGCCAAAGAATGCTCCAAACCTTGCGTTCATGTGGGCCAGTCACCCTTTTGCCCAGCTCAGTTTAAAGGCAATGTGAATGATACTCCGGCTTCCCCAGTAAGATACAACATTTTCCTACTTTTCGTGTTGCAATAATTACAAGCAACGCTGATGTCAGTGTTCCTTCTCCTTTTACCTATCCTTCCATTCCTATGAAAGACCTGATCAATGATGGACATCTCAATGGACAGCCTTAGGTTCGCAAGATCTCAAGATATTTACCAGACTTCGTTATCATCAGGCGTTCGATTCTCACAACATACCCCATTGATCTACTTTCCAAAGTTAACGGTTATAGTCTTTCTCAGACATGTCCCAGACTTGCATACATCAAAGTGGGCCACGAGTTCTGTTATTCATTGTAGTCATTGACATCCATATCAAGTTCTGTTCCTAATCTTGTATTTCCTACGGAGATACAAAGAAATGTTAGTTCCCACTAATTGTTGGAAGATTCATAATCTCAGTTCTAGTATACATTTAGTTAGATGTGAAGCTGTATGTTCTCACCTGTTGTTAGAATTCCTTCACATATACGTGTTGAGCAGTTTCTTTCTCTCCATGTTATAATTGTCTATCACTTAAGCACCTTTTAAATTCTGTTATACAGATTATTAATATAATTACTTGACAAACAAAAGGATATTATTTCTTATTAACTGTTCTAAAAGTTGTACTATCATTTTCAATAAAGTTATTTTGTTAGACGCAGTGTTGGAATTCTTTTGCCATTGGGTTGTGAGCAGCTTCTGTCCCATTTGATCTTCGATGGTCCGATAAACATGGCCCCTCTCTCTCACAGTGGCACTATAGCTCATTCTAGTCATATCCTGTCATCTGGGAAGGAATTTACTGAACCTACTCTAATTATTTCGACTCTAACTCTTTTACCTAAGAAGGCAACTTTTATGTAATTAATAAGATGACAAACTCAGTCACACTCCAACAATGTGGGGTCATATTTTTCTTTCTTATGCTTGTTAAAATCTTCAAGCTGTCGCTTACAGATATGTGCAGTTGTTCTGTTTCCAGAATTCCCTGCATGTTAATTTGTAAGATTCTTTCTCCAGCACAGACGCTGTTACCTTGGGTTACCTCCTTCTCAAAAGGATCTTTGTGCTACACTATGACCTCACTTTAATGCTGGACCAGGCAAACTAGTTATGATATTGCAGCCATATTTATACCGAAGGACGGACATTTTGTGCCATCTCTGACCATGGGATGCCCCAACAAAAATACAGCCCGTGTGAAGACAGTG
Source organism: Hemiscyllium ocellatum (assembly GCF_020745735.1). Classification (NCBI taxonomy): domain Eukaryota; kingdom Metazoa; phylum Chordata; class Chondrichthyes; order Orectolobiformes; family Hemiscylliidae; genus Hemiscyllium; species Hemiscyllium ocellatum. The sequence goes on from NC_083412.1 coordinate 15,770,329, forward strand.
CACAATGTGTTGGGTGTTTGGATAAGGACATTGGAGAAAATGCTCAAGTCCGAAATTTGTTGAACTCAGTACAGAGTTTAGAAATCTGCAGGGTCCCCAAGCAGAAATGTGTTCTCCCAGTTCACACTGAGCTTCACTGGAGCACCGCAGTAAGCCCAGGATACACGTGTTGGCCAGGGAAAGGCGGTGGTGTGTACAAATGGCAGAAAGCACAGGGCCATTTCTGTGGACAGCATGGAGGGATTTTGTAAAGTTGTGAACCAGTCTATGCTTCACCTCTCCAGTGTATAGGAGACCACATTGTGGTGTGCGAATACAATACGCTAGATTGAGTGAAGTGCTGCTTCACCTTGAAGGTGGGTCTGGGGCCTTGGAGAGTGAGGACAGATGGAGTAAAGGGCCGAGTGTTGCAGGGGAAGGTACCATGTGGGTGTGGGGAAGTTTTGGGAATGGAGGAGGGTTGGACCAGTTTGTCCCAGAGTGAATTGTCCCTGTGGAATGCTGAGAAGGGAGAGAAAGGGAAAAAATGTCTGGTGGTAGTATCCGCTAGAGGGGGTGGAAAAGGCAGTTAATGATCGTCTGCCTGTGGATGCTGGATGGGTGGTAGGTGAGGACAAGGGGGTCTCTCTCAGTGGTGTGGGAGGTTTTGTCACATCCTCTAAGAATTCAATTAGTATTGTGAGGCAACACCTGCCCCTCACAAAGCCATGCTGACTATCTCGAGTCAAACTACACTTCTCCAAATCATCATAAATCATATCTCTCAGAATGCTCTCCAATAATTTGGCTAGTACTGATATAAGACAGACTGGTCTGTAATTCCCAGGATTATCCCTATTCTCTTTCTTCAACAAGGAAACAACATTTGACACTTTCCACTCATCTGGTATGACCCCAGGGTCAGTGAGAATACGAAGATCATCATCAAAGGCGCAGCAATCTCTTCCCTCTCTTGCCGTAGTAAACTTGGGAATATGCCATCTGGCCCAAGGGACTAATGTATCCTCATCTTTTTCAAAATTTCCAGTATATCCTCCTTCTTAACGTCGGCCTATTTGAGCATATCAGCCTGTTTCAGGCTGTCCCTTTCAGTACCAAATTCTGAAGCAACGTATTCATTAAGGACCACCCCTACTTCCTCCGACTCCAGGCACAAGTTCCCTGCACTATCTTTGATTGGCCCTGTGCTCACTCTGACTATCCTCTTGTTCCTCACATAAGTGTAGAGTGCCATGGAATTTTCATTAATCGTACCCATCAAGGCTTTTTCATGCACCCCTCTCGGTCTCCCAAGTCCATTCTACAGTTCCTTCCTGGCTACCTTGTCACCTTCTAGGGCACTGTCTGACCATTGCTTCCTTAACTTTCAGTAGTCATGATTTGCCTTGGAGCCTTGGAGTGTGAGGACGGAGGGAGTAAACGGACTAGTGTTGTTGTAGTTCTGTTCGCCGAGCTGGAAGTTTTTGTTGCAAACGTTTCGTCCACTGGCTAGGCGACATCATCAGTGCTTTGGAGCCTCCTGCGAAGCGCTTCTTTGATGTTTCTTCCGGTATTTATAGTGGTCTGTCCTTGCCACTTCCAGTTGTCAGTTTCAGCTGTCCGCTGTAGTGGTTGGTATATTGGGTCCAGGTCGATGTGTTTGTTGATGGAGTTTGTGGATGAATGCCATGCCTCTAGGAATTCCCTGGCTGTTTTCTGTCGGGCGTGCCCTATGATAGTAGTGTTGTCCCAGTCGAATTCATGTTGCTTGTTGTCTGCTTGTGTGGCTACTAGGGATAGTTGGTCGTGTCGTTTCGTGGCTAGTTGATGTTCATGTATGCGGATTGTTAGCTGTCTTCCTGTCTGTCCTATATAGTGTTTTGTGCAGTCCTTGCATGGTATTTTGTACACTACATTAGTTTTGCTGATGTTGGTTATCGGGTCCTTCGTTCTAGTAAGTTGTTGTCTGAGCGTGGCTGTTGGTTTGCCGTTATGAGTCCTAAGGGTCGCAGTAGTCTGGCTGTCAGTTCTGAAACGTTCCTGATGTATGGTAGTGTGGCTAGTCCTTTTGGTTGTGGCATGTCCTCGTTCCGTGGTCTTTCTCTTAGGCATCTGCCTAAGGCAAGTGGCGCGGGTATCCGTTTTTGGCGAATACCTTGTATAGGTGTTCCTCTTCGTCTTTTTGGAGTTCTGGTGTACTGCAGTGGGTTGTGGGCCTTTTGAATAGTGTCCTGGTGCAGCTTTGTTTGTGTGTGTTTGGGTGATTACTTTCATAGTTTAGGACTTGGTCTGTGTGTGTTGCTTTCCTGCATACCCTTGTGGTGAATTCTCCGTTCGGTGTTCTCTGTACTATCACGTCTAGGAATGGGAGTTGGCTGTCCTTTTCTTCTTCTCTCGTGAATCGGATTCCTGTGAGTGTGGCGTTGATGATCCGCTGTGTTTATTTCTATTTCCGTGTTTTTGATGATTACAAACGTGTCATCGACATATCTGACCCAGAGTTTGGGTTGAATTTGTGGTAGGACTGTTTGTTCTAACCTTCGCATAACTGCCTCTGCTATGAGTCCCGAGATTGGTGATCCCATGGGTGTTCCGTTGATTTGTTCGTATATCTGGTTGTTGAATGTAAAGTGTGTAGTCAGGCACAAGTCCAGTAGTTTAAGTATGCCGTCTTTGTTGATAGGTTCCGCGTCCTGTTTTCTGTTCTGTATGTCCAGTAGGTTGGCTATTGTTTCTCTGGATAAGGTTTTGTCAATCGAAGCGAACAGTGCCGTCACGTCGAATGAGATCATGGTTTCTTCTTTGTCTATGTGTATATTTCTGATGATGTTCAAAAATTCCTGTGTTGATTGTATGGAGTGTTTGGATCCGCTGACCAGGTGTTTCAGTTTCTGTTGTAGTTCTTTGGCCAGTTTGTATGATGGTGTCCCTGGTAGTGATACTTTGGGTCTGAGTGGGATGTCTGGTTTGTGTCCTTTAGGTAGTCCGTAGAATCTGGGGGTGTTGTTGCTTTCCGGTTTCATTCTTTGTATGTCAGCTTTGGTTATCTGTCCGTTTTTTTTGTAGATTCCTTAGTGTGTTATTTATTCTATTGGTGAGTTGTGGTGTGGGGTCAGATTCCTTCATTTGATCTGTAGCTCTGGTTCCCATCTCACTGCCAAACGAATTTAAACCCTCCTGAAGAGGTCAAGCAAATTTCCCACCCAAGATGTTAATGCTTCTCCAGTTTAGATGCACCTTATCCTCCAACATTCCCCAGAACATATCCCAGTGATCCAGATTTCTAAAGCCCTTCCTCCTATACCAGCTCTGTAGCCACATGTTCAACTGTACTTGCCGTGTGCTCCCAACCTCTCGAGACTTTGGCTCCGGCAGCAATCCTGATATTATTACTCTGCTGGTCCTGCCTTCCAATCTAAATCCCTGTATTCACTTTTCAGGACGCATCCCTTTCCCTACTGATATCAACGGTACCCACGTGAACTAGGACTTCCAGCTGCTCTCCCGCTCCCCCACCCTTAAGAATCCTGCAGACTCGATCAGAGACATCCCTGATCCTGGCATTGGGAGGCAACATACCATCCGGGAGTCTCGCTCATTACCATAGAATCTCTAGAATCTGGTTTCCAGCATCTGCAAGCATTGTTTTTATCTCGTTGACTTTAACCCTACTGCGAATCTTCTTGCAAGGATGCCTGCCTTGAAGAAGTTTTCCCCCTCTCTCTACAAGAATCTCAGGGAGTCCCTCTCACACTGCAACTCCCAGATCATTTCCTCTGCCCTGAAGTTCTTCAACCATGTTTTTTTTTAGATTAGATTAGATTAGACTTACAGTGTGGAAACAGGCCCTTCGGCCCAACAAGGCCACACCGACCCGCCGAAGCGCAACCCACCCATACCCCTACATTTACCCCTTACCTAACACTACGGGCAATTTAGCATGGCCAATTCACCTGACCCGCACATCTTTGTGACTGTGGGAGGAAACCGGAGCACCCGGCGGAAACCCACGCAGACATGGGGAGAACGTGCAAACTCCACACAGTCAGTCGCCCGAGTCGGGAATTGAACCCGGGTCTACAGGCGCTGTGAGGCAGCAGTGCTAACCACTGTGCCACCGTGCCGCCTGTCGTGAAACAAACTGGGTACCACAGGCACATTTGCTTCCTCAGTCCCTGCCTCCATAACAAACTCATCCCACACGGACTCTGAACCACCTCTAAACCAGCAGAGTTCGGATCCGAACAGGACAAACAGTACAGACTACAGATTCAAAACCACCAGCAACAGTTCTCTTTCGGGATCCTCCACTCCACGCTTGCAGCAATGCGCCGGCACCTAACCTCTCCACAGTCAGCCCTGCCTCAGCTGAGGGCCACACTCTCTCAGAATTGGAAAGGACCAACTCTGTACTACATCCTCAGGAGAATTCATACTCTCAACAAACAGTACTTCAACTCCATCTCAAACATCAAAAACAGTAAGAACAACTGGGCGTCACGGTGGCACAGTGGTTAGCACTGCTGCCTCACAGCGCCTGAGACCCGGGTTCAATTCCCGACTCAGGCGACTGACTGTGTGGAGTTTGCACATTCTCCCCGTGTCTGCGTGGGTTTCCTCCGGGTGCTCCGGTTTCCTCCCACAGTCCAAAGATGTGCGGGTCAGGTGAATTGGCCATGCTAAATTGCCCGTAGTGTTAGGTAAGGGGTAAATGTAGGGGTATGGGTGGGTTGCGCTTCGGCCGGTCGGTGTGGACTTGTTGGGCCGAAGGGCCTGTTTCCACACTGTAAGTAATCTAATCCTTGCATTAAAGCAAACACACTTTAAAAATTTTAGGGCGGCACGGTGGCACAGTGGTTAGCACTGCTGCCTCACAGCACCAGAGACCTGGGTTCAATTCCCGACTCAGGCGACTGACTGTGTGGAGTTTGCACGTTCTGCGTGGGTTTCCTCCGGGTGCTCCGGTTTCCTCCCACAGTCACAAAGATGTGCGGGTCAGGTGAATTGGCCATGCTAAATTGCCCGTAGTGTTAGGTAAGGGGTAAATGTAAGGGTATGGGTGGGTTGCGCTTCAGCGTGTCGGTGTGGACTTGTTGGGCCGAAGGGCCTGTTTCCACACTGTAAGTCTAATCAAAAAAAACAAACTTTTATCCACCCACCTCCATAACCAGCGCTCCTCAAACATTGCAGAAGATTCCCCCGGCCTCGGAAACGCCATTAGCCATGTGGTTGATGGAGCTTCCACCCCCACGCTGATTGATGATGTCACTTCCGCCCCCATCATGGTCACTCCCAAAGCCACTTCTGGCCCTCACATCATCGCTGATGCCACACGCTCAGTGACTTCCGCCACCCCTACTGCCATGTCTGCCACCACTTCCGCCCCCACCAGCGCCACTCACCAGCAGTCTGCTGACACGCCCCCCACAGACTCCACTGTCACTATCACCACCCCCTAGAACCCTGAGGGACACATTACCCCTGCTCATGACTCCACCCCCATTCCCCCCACCATCACACCCACTTCAGGTACTGGCTCCGACCCCACTGCCAGTTCCACACCCACACCAGATCCCAGCTCCCAGCTCTGGAGTTTTCACCATCTCTCCAGACCTCCCTCTCACTGAGGACGAACGATCAGTCCTCAGCAAAGGACTCACCTTCAACCCCCTCTGTCCACGCATCAATAAATTTAATACATGCCGTGACGTCGAACAATTCTTCCGTCGCCTCCGCCTCTGAGCTTACTTTCACAATCAGGATTCCCGCTCACCTTCCGAGGACCCCTTCACCCACCTCCAACATATTGCATCCACCTGGACACCACACGTTGGCCTATTTCCTGCCCTCGACCTCTTCATTTCCAACTGCCACTAGGACATTAACCGCCTCAACCTGTCTACCCCCCTCCCCCACTCTAACCTCTCACCCTCACAACGCGCAGCCCTCCAATACCTCTGCTCCAATCCCAACCTCACCATTAAGCCAGCAGATAAAGTGGGTGCACTGGTAGTCTGGCGCACTGACCTCTACACCGCTGAAGCTAAACGCCAACTTGAGGACACCTCTTCCTACTGCCCCCTCGACCAGGACCCCACCCCCCATCACCAAACCATCATCTCCCAGACCATACAGAACCACATCACTTCAGGAGATCTCCCATCCACTGCTTCTCACCTTATAGTCCGGGAACCCTGCACTGCCCGGTTCTACCTCCTTCCCAAGATCCACAAGCCTGACTACCCTGGCCGACCCATTGCCTCAGCCTGGTCTTGCCCCACTGAACTCATCTCTACCTACCTCGACACTGTACTATCCCCCCTAGTCCAGGAACTCCACACGTACATTCGAGACACCAACCACGCCCTACACCTCCTCCAAGACTTCCGTTTCCCCGGCCCCCAACGCCTCATCTTCACCATGGATATCCAATCCCTCTACACCTCCATCTGCCATGACCAGGGCCTCCAAGCTTTCCGTTCTTTCCTCTCCAGACGTCCCCAACAGTACCCTTCCACCGCCACTCTCATTCGTTTGGCCGAACTGGTCCTCACCATTAACAATTTCTCCTTTGAATCCTCCCACTTCCTCCAGACCAAATGGGTAGCCATGGGCACACGTATGGGCCGCAGCTATGCCTATCTCTTTGTTGGCTACGTAGAACAGTTGACCTTCCGTAATTACACCGGCACCACTCCCCACCTCTTCCTCCGCTACATTGATGACTGCATTGGCACCACCTCATGCTCCCGCGAGGAGGTTGAGCAATTCATCAAATTCACCAACACATTCCACCCTGACCTTAAATTTACCTGGAACATCTCTGACACCTCCCTCCCCTCCTGGACCTCTCCATCTCCATTAATGATGACCGTCCTGACACTGACATTTTTTACAAATCTACCGACTCCCACAGCTACCTGGATTACACCTATTCCCACCCTACCTCTTACAAAAATGCTATCCCGTAATCCCAATTCCTCTGACACCGTCGTATCTGCTCCCAGGAGGAGCAGTTCCACCATAGAACACACCAGATGGCCTCCTTCTTTAGATACCGCAATTTCCAATCCCACATGGTTAAAGATGCCCTCCAACACATCTCGTCCACATCCCGCACCTCCACCCTCAGACCACACCCCTCCAACTGTAACAAGGACAGAACACCCCTGGTGCTCACCTTCCAACCTACCAAACTTTGCATCAACCAAATCATCCGCTGATATTTCCGCCACCTCCAAAAAGACCCCACCACCAGGGATATATTTCCCTTCCCACCACATTCCGCATTCCGCAAAGACCGTTCCCTCCGTGACTACCTGGTCAGGTCCACGCCCCCCTACAACCCACCCTCCCATCCTGGCACTTTCCCCTGCCACCGAAGGAACTGTAAATCCTATGCCCATACCTCCTCCCTCACCTTTATCCAAGGCCCTAAAGGAGCCTTCCACATCCATCATAGTTTTACCTGCACATCCACTAATATCATTTATTGTATCCGTTGCTCCCAATGCGGTCTCCTCGACATTGGGGAGACTGGGCGCCTCCTAGCAGAGCGCTTTAGTGAACATCTCCGAGATACCCACACCAATCAACCACACCGCCCCGAGGCCCAACATTTCAACTCCCCCTCCCACTCTGCCGAGGATATGGAGGTCCTGGGCCACCTTCACCGCCACTCCCTCACCACCAAACGCCTGGAGGAAGAACGCCTCATCTTCCGCCGTGGAACACTTCAACCCAGGGCATCAGTGTGGACTTCAACAGCATCCTCATTTCCGCTTCCCCCACCTCATCCTAGTTTCAAACTTCCAGTTCAGCACTGTCCCCATGACTTGTCCGGACTTGTCCGACCTGCCTATCTTCTTTTCCACCTATCCACTCCACCCTCTCCTTCCTGACTATTACCTTCATCTCCTCCCCCACTCATCCATTGTACTCTGCTACTCTCTCCCCACCTCACCCTCCTCTAGCTTATCTTTCCACGCTTCAGGCTCACTGCCTTTATTCCTGATGAAGGGCTTTTGCCCAAAACGTCGATTTCGCTGCACGTTGGATGCTGCCTGAACTGCTGTGCTCTTCCAGCACCACTGATCCAAAACCACAGAATCTCCTGTCTGTTCCTCAAACCATTGAATTCCCTGTCACTATTGCTTTCCCATTCTCCCATCTTCCCTTCTGAGCCACAGACTGAGGGTCAGTGTCAGAGACCTGGTCACTGCGGCTTTCCCCTGGCAGGTCGCTCCCGTCCCCAACAGTATCCAAAGTGATATACTTATTATTGAGGGGAATGGCTACAGGGGATTCCTGTGACAGAGAGGGAGGAGCTGGGAGAATGGAACAGCATCTCTACAGGAAGCAGGGTGTAAGGATGTATAATCCAGGTGACTGTGGGAGTCGGTGGATTTATAGTGGATAGCGCTAGATTCACAAAAAGAATATCTCAGAGAGATACAGAGATGAGATGAGCAGCTGTTTTCCCAAACTGCCGTTCCTCACCTGCAAATAAAGTCCATCTCCACTGTACTCAAAATCGTGTTCAAACAAGACACTAGCTCTCTCTGGTCAGAAAATAACAAATGTCTGCAGCATTTCACTGAAACCATATGATTTTTTTAAAAAATGGCTTTTAAAAAAAAATCCGAAACGGTTTTTGCCAGGTTTGGAGGATTTGAGCTATTGGAGAAGCTGAACAGGCTGGGGCTGTTTTCCATGGAGCACCGGAAGCTGAGGAGTGACCGCATGGAGGTTTATAAAATCATGAGGGGCATGGATAGAATCAGTAGACAAAGTCTTTCTTCTGGGGTAGGGTAGTCCAGAACTAGAGGGCACAGGTTCAGGGTGAAAGGTTAAAGATATAAAAGGGACCTAAGGGGCAGCTTTTTCATGCAGAAGGTGGTACATGTGTACAAAGTTTGTGAGAAGATTTGTAGCTCGGGGGCTCGTTGTTGTGGTTCTGTTCGCCGAGCTGGGAAATTGTGTTGCAGACGTTCCGTCCCCTTTCTAGGTGACATCCTCAGTGCTTGAGAGCCTCCTGTGAAGCTCTTCTATGATCTTTCCTCAGGCATTTGTAGTGGTTTGAATCTGCCGCTTCCGTTCGTCAGTTCCAGCTGTCCTTTGCAGTGGTCGATGTATTGGGTCCAGGTCGATGTGCTTAATGATTGAATCTGTGGATGAGTGCCATGCCTGGCCAAAAGCAAATACCCACACAATTTCATTAACAGATGCCGCAACCCAATGGAATAGCCACACTAATATAAATCAAGAGCATTTCGGAACTGACAGTCAGACTGCTGCGACCACAGGGACTCATAACAACACACAAACCAACTGCCGCTCTCAGACATCGACTCACCAGGACAAAGGACCTGATACCCAGCATGAGCAAAACTAATGTAGAGTACAAAATCCCATGCAAGGACTGCACAAAACACTACATAGGACAAACAGGAAGACAGCTAACGATCCGCATCCATGAACACCAATTAGCCACGAAATGACACGAACAGCTATCCTTAGTAGCCACACACGCAGATGACAAGCAACATGAATTTGACTGGGACAACAATACGATTATAGGACAAGCCAAACAGAGAACAGCCAGGGAATTCCTGGAGGCATGGCACTCATGCACAGATTCAATCAATAAGCACATCGATTTGGACCCAATATAACGACCACTGCAACGGACAGCTGGAACTGACAACCAGAAACAGCAGATTCAAAGCACTACAAATGCTGGAGGAAAGATCACAGAAGCGCTTCACAGGAGGCTCCCAAGCACTGAGGACGCCACCTAGACAGGGGACGAAACGTCTGCAACGCAAATTCCCAGCTATGCGGACAGAACTAAAACAGTGGTACATCTTTGGAATGAGCTGCATGGGGAGTAGTGGGAGCGGGAACAATTACAACATTTAAAAAAACATCTGGATGGGTATATGATAATAAACGGTTAAGAAGGAAATGGGTCAGTGCTGGCAAATATGACTAGATCAGGTTAGGATATCTGGTCGGCATGGATGATTTGGACCAAAACGTCTGTTTCCCTGCTGCACTGGTCTGTGACTCTATGTTGCGATAGATGGACATCATGCCTGGGGATTAAAGAATAATATTCAACTTGGTGGAATGATTAACAACCATCCTTAATTCTGACCTTATGATGGAGGGATTGTCCATGATGAAGCAGCTGAAGATAGGTGGGCCGAGGGCACTTTCCTGAGGAACTCCTGCAGAGATATCCTGGAGCTGATGTGACTGACCTCCAACAACCACACCCATCCTCCAATGTGCCAGGTATGACTCCAACCAATGAGAGTTTCATCTTATTTAGTGTTATTTTAGGATTACTTCAGGTCAGACTTGGTCACTTACAGCTTTGATGTCAAGTGCAGTCACTCTCACCTCACCTCAGGAGTTCAGCTCTTTTCTCCTTGTTTGGATTACAGTTGTTATGTGGTCTGGTGCTGAGCAACCCTGCAGAACTGAAAACCAGTGAACAAGTTATTGCTGAGTGAGTGCTGCTCCATCGCGCTCGAGACGACACTTTCCACCATGTCATTGTTAAGTGAGATGAGACTGATAGAGTGTTAATTATTTGGATTTGCTTTGTTGCTTTTTTTGAAAATTCCTATATTTTCAGGAGGTTGCTAGTATTGCAACTGTACTGGAACAGTTCAGATCAGGACACAGCTAGTGTTGGAGCCATGTCCCAAATACAAAATATTTACAGGACCATTGCTTTATACAGTGTCTTAGCTGTTTCTTGAAGACTGGCTGTCGAAATTGTGATAATAAGGCAGTTCAGAGTCGTTATGTTCCTGTGATAGTGAAAGGTAAGGCTGGTAGGTTTAGAGAACGATGGATGAATGAGGGCATTGATGTTTGAGTCAAGAATAAAGAATTGTGACTTAGATACAGACAACTGGATTAAAATGAAATACTTGAACAATATAAAGAATATAAGAGCATTCTTAAGATGGAGTTAATGAAGGTAAAGATGATACTCTTGGCAACTAAATTTAAAATAATTGAAAAAGCTTTAACAGGTCCATTAAGACCAAGATAGCAGGGGTGGCTCAGTGGTTAGCACTGCTACCTCACAGTGCCAGGGACTCAGGTTTAATTCCAGCCTCTGGTGATTGTGTGGGTGGAGTTGGAGCATTCTCTCTGTGTCTGTGGGGGTCTCCTCCGACACTTCAAAGATGTGTAGTTCAGGTGGATTCACCATGCTAAATAATCCATCGTGTTCAGGGATGTGCAGGTTAAGTGCATTAGTCAGGGATAAATATCAGATAATATGGTCGGGCAATCGGTCTAAGTGGGTTACAATTCAGAAGTTCAGTGTGGACGTGTTGGGCCGAAGGGCCTGCTTCCACACTATTGGGATTGCATGAACTGGAGAGAGTACTACTGCTTTATGAGTAAAGAGGTCGTCTTTGGTTTGAACGTTAGGAGATGGGAGAGGTATTGAATGAATATTTCAGATCAGTTTTTACTGTGGAGAAAGAAATGAACGTGAGAGAACTCAAGGAAATGAATGTATTGAAACAGTTCACATTACATCAGAGGAGGTGCGAGAGATTTTAGAAAATATAAAGGTAGTAAATCTCCAGGACCTGATTGAGATGTATCCCAGGATATTGTGGAACGTAGGGAGGATTTTGTAGAAATATTTGTATCATCTATCGCTGCAGGTGATGTGCCAGATGACTGGAGAGGAGCTAAGTTTGTGCCTTTGTTTAACAAGAATGGAAGGAGAAACCTGGGAACTATTGGCCTGTGACTCTGACTTCGGTGTTGCGTAATCTGTTGGAGGGGATTCTAAAAGCTGAATTCATATACATTTGAAGAGTCAAGAAATGATTGGAGATAGTCAGCATAGTTTTATGCAAGGGAAATTGTGTCTCACAAACTGGTTTGAATTTTTGAGGAAGTAATTAAAAAGATTGATGAAGGCAGAGCAGGAGATATTGTTTACTTGGACTTAAGTAAAGCCTTCGACAAGGTTCCACGTGGTAGACTGTTTGGAGATGGTTCACATGGGATTTAGGGTGGGCTGGCCAATTGGACACAAAGTTGGAATACACGTGTTTTTTCAGGAACTCAGGAACTGGAGAATGAACCCTCATACAAAGTGGTGTAAAAACACAGCTTATACCCCAACTGTTATATTCGACTCCATGTAGAATACACCAGAAACATTGACCACAACAGGACGAAATTCCCTGAGATAACAAATATTAAAAAGATGGATTTCCTTCGGGTCTCGAAATGTTGGTCCTTGGAATGCTGTCCCCTTCTGTCAGACTGGAGTCTCCTGCGGGCTGCGCTGGCCATTAAGATGTACCTTCCAGTGAAAGCATTGAGCAGCAGCATCAAAACAAGTGGGAGTTGTTGGGGTCAGAATACAGGGAATAAGATCAATTGATCCCCAGACTGGAGAAAACATAACATATTCATTTGCCAAACAAAACCAGGGCTGATACAGCTTATACCTCAGCTTATACCAAGGTGTTAACATAAAATATCAGGAAATGTTCATTAAACTTCTGAGCACAGTTATTGTTCCCAGAACTACGTCTGCTGTTTTCTCAGTGCAATAGTCGCCTTTCATCTGATGGCCACAAATCGATCAAAGATGAAAACGACAGTGAACCAGACAGAGCAGTCCATAGATGCTAAAAAAAGGATGGCATGGATGTTCCACATGGAGATGGTCTTCAGAAATTTAAATTCAGTTTTATATAAAAAATAATACGTGTCTCAATATCAGATCAATGAGCATGAGAGGTAAGTCCGCTTTTGCTTTGGCTGCCAGTGATCCATTTCGAAAGATCACACTTTCTCTGAGACACAATCAGTTTTGTCACCATGTTAACTATTAGAAAGGAAAATTGAAAAGAACATGTTTTTTTGACTGACAGTAAAGTTATACCTTATTACAGTTACAGTTAATAAGTTACTATGTTTATAGAGATTTTCAGATGTGTTATTGTATCCAGTACAGGGAAATGAAGAATTAGTGGATGCATTGAACAGATATTTTGTGCCTCTTTCTCAAATTGCATTCCAGAAATAAGCATTTGAAAGAACATAGAACATAGAACTATACAGCACAATACAGGCCCTTCGGCCCAAGATGTTATGCTAATCATTTATCTTCATGTAATGTCAACCTAACTGACACACCTCTCAATTTATTGCCATCCATGCGCTTGCCCAACAGTTGCTTAATGTCTCTGACTCTTCAACCAAAACTGGCACTGCATTCCACACACACACTACTCTCTGCATAAAGAGCATACCGTGTGGGTGGCACGGTGGCACAGTGGTTAGCAATGCTGCCTCACAGCGCCTGAGACCCGGGTTCAATTCCCGACTCAGGCGACTAACTGTGTGGAGTTTGCACGTTCTCTCCCTGTCTGCGTGGGTTTCCTCTAGGTGCTCCGGTTTCCTCCCACAGTCCAAAAATGTGCGGGTCAGGTGAATTGGCCATGCTAAATTGCCCGTATTGTTAGGTAAGGGGTAAATGTAGGGGTAGGGGAATGGGTGGGTTGCGGGTCGGTGTGGACTTGTTGGGCCGAAGGGCCTGTTTCCACACTGTAAGTAATCTAATCTAAACCTGTGACATCTATACCTTTCTGAAATCACATTATAATTATCACCCCTCATGACAATCTTTTCTGTCTTGCAGAAAAGTCTCTGGCTATCTATTCTATCTATGCCTCTCACTACCTTGTACACCTCTCTCAAGTCACCTCTCTTGCTTATTCTCCCCACTGTGAAAAGGCCTAACTCACTAAACTTCTCTTCATAAGACATGACCTCCAATTCAGGCAGCATTCTGAGAATTGCCTTTGCGCCCTCTCAAAAGCATCTGCATCCTTCCTGAAATGTGGCAACCAGAACTGGGCACAATATTTTAAATGTGTGGTCGAACCAGGGTTTGAAAGAGCTGCAGCAAAACCTCACAGCTCTTAAACACAATCCCTGTTAATGAAAGCCAGTACACCATACACTTTCTTAACAATTCTATCAATGTGGGCGGCAGCTTTGAGGGATCTATGTCTGTGGATCACAAGATCCTGCTGTTCTTCCACACTGACAAGAATCCTGTCTTTAATCCTGTATTCAGCATTCAAATTCGAACTTCCAAAATGAAACACCTTGCATTTATCTAGGTTGAACTCCGTCTGCCACTTCCCCGCCCAGCTCTGCATCCTGTTAATGTCTTGTTGTCGGCTGCAACAGTCCTCAATGCTATCTCAAACACTATTGACAATTGTGTCATTGGCAAACTTTTTCATCCAAGTCACCTATAAAATCTACAAAGAGCAGAGGCCCCAGGACAGATCCCTGTGGGACACCAGTGGTCACTGACCCTCCATGTAGATTACTTTCCATCCAGTACCACTCGCTGTCTTCTTTCAGCCAGCCATTTCTCTATCCAGACAGTAAAATTTCCCTTTATCCCTGACCTCCTAACCTTCTGAATGAGGCAATCAGAGGGAATCTTAACAAAGGTCCGACTGAAATCCATGTATGGCACATCTACTGCTCAAACTTTGTCAACTTGTCTCGCCACATCCTCAAAGAACTCAATAATGAGTGTAAGGTATTACCTGCCCCTCACAAAGCCTTGCTGACTATCTTTAATCAGACTATGTTTTTCCAAATAGTCAGAAATCCCATCTCTCAGAATCATTTTCAGTACCTTGCTTACCACAGATATAAGGCTGGCTGGTCTGTAATTCCCAGGGATTTTCCTGTTCCCTCTCTTGAACAGAGGAACAACATTCTCCACTCTCCAGTCATCCAATCCCAGTCCCGTGTGGATTGAAGATGCAAAGATCATCACCAGAGACACAACAATCTCATTCCTTACTTCCCGTAGTAACTTTGGATGTATCTGGTCTGGCCCTGGGAACTTATCTGTCTTGATGCTTCCCAGAATTCCCAGCACATCCACCTTCGTAATATCAAACTGTTTAAGCCTATTGACCTGGTCCACAGTGTTCTCACTATCAAAAAGGTCTCTCCCTCTCTCGATAATACTGATACAAAAAGTTCATTATGGCCTACTCTACCTCTGCAGACACCAGGCACAGGTTCCCTCCACTATCCCTAATCGGCCCTACCCTCTTTCTGATCATTCACTTACATCTCAGATTTTCCAAATCCTTCCCTCCAAGGCCTTTTCGTGCCTCGCCCCCCAGCTCTCCTCAGTCCACTTCTGTGTTCTTTCGTAGCTACCCTGTAATCCTTTAATGCTGTGACAGACCCTTGCTTCCTCAAACTTAAGTAAAGTTCCTTCTTCCTCTTGATGACAATCTCCTCTTGTCTTGTCACCCAAGGCTCCTTCACCTTACACAAAAGTGTGGAAACAACCAGGAAGGAAAAGACCGGTGTATCATTAATAAATTGCTTTTGAGGCATCACAGGGAACGGGAAGAGTAAAAATTAAAGTAAGGCTAACCATCCCAAGGAAACTATAATTTAATCAGGTACAGGGAATCGATAACATTATCAGAAGCAAGATTACAGTAACAGAGAATTAGCACAGTGGTCTTCCTAGTGAATATAGATAACACAACAGAGGCATTGGCAATGACATTTGTCCAGTTCAATAATATATTGTTCATAACGAATCATAGTCTGAGCACAGTACAATTAAAGCAAAATATTGTGAATGCTGGCGGTCTGAAATAAAAAAAAAGAATGGAAGAAATTAAGTAAAAACAATTATAATTAGTAGGAATGGTTGCTCAGGAAACATCAGATATATCCCACGTTCTGTCAAAGTACATCCAATGATTTTCGAAGGAATGCTGGATGAGATAGCAGATGCACTCGTTTTAATTTTCCAAATGTTCCCACACGTTGGTGAGAATGTAGAGCAACTTCTCCTCCAATCACAGGTTTGTTCTCTACATGCTTGCTGCTGATAGGTTTGTGATGAGCCTATCATTGACAAATGCAAGAGAGAAACAACTTGTGATTTGTGACTGGGGTTTGGGGACGGTGGCAGCCTGCAGCTTGGTAATTGCTGCCAGTGAGGGTCTCTCTGGGGGAAAGTGGGCTGAGGACGAGGAGCAGGTGGATTGAGGTCAGGTCTAGGACGGAGAGCCAGAAGGGGGAGCCGAGTCAGTCATTACAGTCCAGGAATGTAGTAGGAGGAAGAAGGAATCGTTATCGAGACTGGGAGGAGACAAACAGGCCATGTCGGGATTGGGAAATTATGGGGAGGCCACAAGAAAACCGTGCTGACACAACGGGGGCTGAGGGAATACTGGGAAACCAGTGGGATGGGGAAGGTGAAGAGGCCACAATAGGACAGGTGAGACAGGAAGGAGGGGAATGGAAGAGAGAGACTGACACTGAAAGAGCTTAGGAGGCAGGGAGGGAGAGAGAGTGAGAGGGAGAAAGAGGGATAAAAGCTATGAGAAGTAGCTAGAGAGAGAGGGAACTTGCAAGTGAAGTGGGAGTCAGAAGGACATTGTGGACAACAAAGACTAGTTTCAAAGCTGTTAACAAAAGAAACTTCAGCGAACTAAGAATGAGAAAAACATGAAATCACCGCGATAATGAAGTAAATGGACGTAGTATTTCTAGCATCAGACCATTTATGTTCAGAAGCTACTCAATTTGAGGGATTTTAATGGATTCTATTTTAATGGACATTGTGGAAATTGTTACATTTAAATGTGAAATTGACATCTCCGATTTTTGTTTGTTTTAATAATGAAAAGAAGTAAACATTTATTTTCTCAAAAGAAAGTAGCCACAACATTGTGAAACAATATTACAAATTTACATAAAGTCTGTGGAAAAAGATGGATGGTCATTTCTCCAGTCTACAGGGAGTACGATGATTGCAATAGCTTTTTGTGAGTAATGAAGTATGTGTCAGTTATCTTGGGGATAAAAACATTTTGCAATTTATGCCTGTTGTCTTTTGCCAAATGAAGTGCAGCATTCATCCAGGAAATTAATCTTTTCTCTGTACATTATCGTTTTATTGTGGTTTGATAGTTACTGATAATATTGATTATTTCTTTGAACTTCACTTGTGAATGCAAATATCCACTGCATCAAGACATACACAACAGGCAACATGTTGACTGCATCAATTAATAAATGAGTTGGTGAGAATGAAAAGGCAGCCCTATAGACCAAATGGTAACACTCAAGAGCAGGTATCAAACGTAACTGTGCTGAAAGACCCACATCACTGATACGTACCAACATATTGATATAAGCCTTGAAGTCACTTTTCATTCAAAGCAGAAATGCTGCCCTCATATTGACATCAGACATACTGCATTCTCAAATAAAAAGCAACTTTTTCACAACGTGACCAAAAGCCACTCAGAGAGCAGAAGTGAAATGGCACATTCTGTGAGACATCATCATCTATAATATCACACGCTGAATAGACAAGAAGCAACAGTGAAACATCACAGACTGGTTTGAGGCTGACATTACTGTGATAGAGCCTGTCATTGAAGCCAAGAGTTGCACTGTCAACAATTACCAGAGTGGTCTGAGTGACAAATCTATGAATGCCATAAGAAGCATTTGAAGTAACGTCCAACAGAATGCTAAGCAACGATCCAACACTAATATTTGTAACCTTACAGGAATATCCACAGATACTTCATCACAGGGAAATGTGTGGATGAAGGGATGGGATAGGTGAAAGATGCATGAGGAAAAGAAACAGCCCGACTGAAACAAAGGCAGGAGATGTCAGCACCCACTGTAACAAATAATTGGAGATATCGGGAGATCAATGCCTTGAGCTATAACGTAGGGAGAACATTGTCACTGAGGAAGCTCTAGACACCATTAAAAAACCTCCCTGTTATGACAGAGCAGGAAATCAAACCCAAAGTGGAGGTCTTTAGCAAAGCTATTGACACACACGCGTGGACAAATCTACAATCACTTTTGACTGTCCTCATCAAGCACAGAAAACCGACAACAAACTTGCATTCCTGGACGTCACAGTCGAAAGAAAGGACAATGGAGAACTACAAACCTGCGTATACAGAAAACCGACAAACACTGACCAAATACTTAACTACACTAGCAACAATCCCAACGCACACAAACGAAGATGTATCAGAACACTATTCCAACGAGCCACCACACACTGCAGCACAGACGGACTTCGGAAAACAGAGGACAACCACTTCCACACCGTTTTCAAGAAGAACGGATCCTCAAAAAATACAATCCGCAGATTCCTCAGGAACAAACCACGACAAGCAGACCAAACACAGCCAGAAACCCTAAACACCTTACCATACATCAAAGAAGTTTCAGAAATGACAGCCAGACTACTAAGTCCCCTCGGAATCCTAGTGGCACAGAAACCCACCAACACTCTCAACCAAAAACTAACAAACTTAAAAGACCCAGTACAACCCATGGACAAAACCAACGTCATCTACAAAATTCCATGTAAGGACTTCCACAAACACTACGTAGGACAAACAGGAAGAAAGCTAGCCACCAGGATACATGAACACCAGCTAGCCACAAAAAGACACGACCCCATCTCCCTCATAGCCCTACACACGGATGAAAAATAAACATTTTGATTGGGACAACATATCTATCCTGGGACAGGCTAAGCAAAGACATGCCAGAGAATTCCTAGAGGCCTGGCACTCCAACCACAACGCCAAAAACAAACGCATAGATCTAGATGCCATCTATCAACCCCTCAGAAAACGAACTGGAAATGACATCACCACAAACCCCATCAACCGCATCCAGGACAAACATATAAATAGAAAGCAGGAGACAACAGCTTCGCTTCACTTGGAGGTCGCCACGGATGATGTTACCTAGCAACGTAATGAAACGTCTGGATATCAAACCTACAGCTCAGCGAGCAAACCTACACCCGAAACAGTACCACTGTTGTCAGTATGTTAACTATGATAAAGGAAGATAGACAAGAACATTTTATGTTAGGCTAATGTAAAGTTGCACCTTATTACAGATAAAATTCATAATGTATGGGAGAAATTGGGATTTCCAAATGTGTTCGTGCAACTAATAAAGATATAATAATGGAACATGAAGAGACATTGCTGCATTGAACAGGTATGTTTTGCCTGTCTCTTGAATAGCATTCCAAAAATAAGTATAAATAAGGCATTGAAAGGAATGGATGAATTATAAAACAATTATAATCATTGAGAATGGTTGCTCAGAAAATTACGAGAAACAAAAGCTGACATGTCTCGGATACTGATGACGTGCATTCAATAGTTTTCAAATGAATGATGGGATGCGATAACATATGCACTGGTTTTGATTTTCCAAAAGTCCCGGAAGCTGGTGAGAAGGGAGAGCAACTGCTTCTCCAATCACAGGCTGGTTCTCTCCATGCTTGCTCTTGATCAGTGACAAATGCACGAGAGAAATAATTTGTGTTTGGTGTTAGTGTGTTGGAGGTGGCACAAGCATGTCGGTCGGTAATTGCAACTAGTGAGGGTCTTTCTGGGGTAAGGTGGGCTGCGGGCTAGGAGCAGGCAGATGTAGGTCAGGTCTGGGAGGGAGAGCCAGATTGAGGAGCCACGTCAGTCTTTGTAGACAGGCCCAGGAGTGTTGTAGGGGCAAAAGGGAAGCTGTAAGGAAATTTGGAGGAGACAAGGAGGCCGTGAGGGGATTAGAAAGTCATGGGGAGGCCACAAGAAAACTGAGGGATGGGCAGCATGGAGAGGCCACAAGAGAATAGGTGAGACAGGAAGGAGGGGGATGGAACAGAGCAACAGATGCTGTAAGTGGTTGGGAGGGAAAATAGAGAGAGAGAGAGAGAGAGAAAAAAAAATCTATGACAGGAAGGAAGAGAGAGAGTGAGGCTGCAAGTGAAGTGAGAGACAGGGCGACATTGTAAACAACAGAAACTGGTTTCATACCTGTTAACAGAAGAAACATCAGCTAACAAGAAATGAGGAAAACATGAAATCATTGAGGTAATTAATTACTTGCAAATGAATGTGGTATTTCTAGGTAATGGTCATTTATGCTCAGTGGATATTCTATGGGGAAGATTTTAGTGGATGCACTTGTCATATACATCATGTAAGTTGTTATGTTTAAATCTGAAATTGTCATCTAAGATTTTTATTTGATGAGTAAATAAACAAATATATATTTATTTGAGATAATAATGACTGTGAAACTTGAAAGTGTTCAGTAATCATTGACAAGGATGTTGCGAGAATTGCAAGGTTTGAGATACAGGGAGAGTTTTAACATGCTGGGATTGTTTACCCTGGAGCATCGGAGGCTGAGGGGTGACCTTCTCGAGGTTTATAAAATCATGACGGGCGGATATAGGGGAAACAAAAAGGCATTTCCCCTGGTGTGGTGTAGTCCAAAATCAGAGGGCTTTGGTTTAATGCGAGAGGCGAAAGTGTTAAAAGAGACTGAAGGGGCAGCTTCTTCCCACACAGGGTTGAGAATGTATGGAATGAGCTGCCTGAGGAAGTGCTGGACGCTGACACAATTACAACAATGGGAAAAAAAAAGCCTGATGGCTCTATGAATGGGAAGTGTTGAGAGACACAGCCCAAGTGCTGGAAAATGGGACTAGATTAATTTTTGGTATCATGTTGGCATGGACAAATTGCACAGAAGTGTCTGTTTCCATGCTGTACCTCTCCATGACTCTATGACTGCAGATGTTAGAAGTCAGAGGATGAAATGTGGAACTGGAAAGGCCGGGTAGGTCAGAAAGGATCAGGGGAGCCGGTAAAACAACGTTTTAGGTCAGGATGCCTTACCAGGAATTTCCTGCTCCTCTGGTGCTGTCGGACCTGCTGGGCCTTTCCAGTTTTATATTTTTTTGAAGTAAATATTTACTTTCTCACATCTCAGTAAAAAAAAGTGTATCAACAATCTGGTGAAAAAATATTCCAACTTTGTGAATATGTGTGGAAACACATGAATAGTCACTTCCCCAGTGTGTTGGAAGTATGTTTATTGTTATAGCTTTTTGTGTCTCATGAAATCTGTGTCAGCCATATTGGGGAAGAAAAACGTAGTTTGCTAAGTTATGTCTGTTGTCTTGTACCAGTTTAGGTGCAGCATCCCCCAAGGAAATTAATCTGTTGCCTGCACATTGTAGCTATATTGTGGGTTCATAGTTCTTAATAATATTGATAAATTCCTCAAATTCTTCTTGTGAACGCAAATATCCAACACAGCAAGACATACACAGAAGGTAATATTGTCTGTTGACTGCATCAATTATGAAAGGATTGAGTGAGAACATGAAGGTAGCGTGAAATCCAAAAGAAAACATTCAAGAGGGGGTATTAAAAATAAATACTTTATGTTTTGAGATACACATCTCTCTGATACGTATCAAATTATCTATAGAGCCCTTGAAGTTCTTTTTCATTCAAAGCAGAAACATTGCCCTCATGTTAACATCAGTGATACGGCTTTCTCAAATAAAAAAAAAAACAACTTTTCCACAATTTGACTAAAAGGCACTTTGTGGCATTCCCACTTAGAGAGCAGACGTGAAATGGCACATTCTGTGAGACATCATCATCTATAATACCACACCCTGAAGAGACAACGAGCAACACTGGAACATCGCAGACTCGTTTGAGGCAAACAGTACTGTGAAAGAGCCTTAGGAGACTCTGCTTTGTTTTCGATCCCGCTGTGACTCAGGAATGAAGATGGCTGCAACTGAACATGAGGCCAGCAGGGTAAGTGTTTGGATGTGCACCCTCGGGTGGGGGTGGGGTATCTGCAAGTCCGTGCAATGGGAGACCCCTTCAAGGGGCAAGGTCACTCGGCACACATCCAGAGACAGAAGGATAGACCCTTTAATATTGTACATTGCAGCTACTTCCCCAAACAGCTCAGAGCATTTAGTGTCATACAGTTTGCAGCATGGAAACAGGCCCTTCAGCCCAAATTGTCCATGCTACCCAGTTTGTACAATTAAACTTGTCCAATTTGTATACGTTTAGTCCAAATCCCTCTATACCTGCCCCAACCATGTAACTGTCTAAATGTTTCTTAAGTAACAAAATTGTACTCACTTCCACCACTCCCTCTGGGATCCCATTCCCTCCACTTAACACCTTCTGTGGGAAACAATTTCCCTTGTGGACCTATTTGTGTCTCTCCCCTCTCAGACTCAACCTGTGCTCTCTAGTTTTAGACTTCTTTAACATGGAGCGAAGCTGTTGGCTATCTACCTTATCTCTGCCTCGCGTGATTTTATAAACACCTAAGGTTACCCCTCAGTCTCATGTTCTCCAGGGAAAACACTCCCAGCCTATCCGCACGCTCCTGAGAGCTCAAAACTTCAGCCCAGGAAGCACCATAGTAAATCTTTTCTGCGCTCTTTCCAGTTTAATTGTATCCTTTCTATAGGAGGGTGAACAGGACTGCACGATGTTGTCCAGATGTGGTCTTTCCAACATCTTGTATACCTGCACCAGGATGTCCCAACTCTTGTATTCAATACTCTCTGCAATGAAAGCAAGCATGCTGAAAGCCTTCTGACCACCCTGCCTACCCGTGACTCCAGTTTCTAGGAGCAATGAACCTGTACCCCTAGATCTCCTTGTTCTATAACACTCCCCATGGCCTGACCAATGACTGGGTAAGTCCTGCCCTGGTTTGACCCAACAAAATGTAATACTTCACATTTATCTTAATTAAACACAATCTGCCATTCCTCAGTTCACTGGTCCAATTGATCAAGATCTCACTGTATTCCCAGGTAACCTTCTTCACCGTTAACTGCAGCAGTAATGTTAGTGGCATCCATAAACTTACTAATCATATCTCCAAATTTCTCATCCAATTTCTTTAAATACATGATGAATAAAAGTGGATCCATCACTGATAGCTGTGGTGTACCGCTCGTTACAGCCATGTTTCAGTAATAGCTGTAATGTCCCAGTCCCATGTATCTATTCGTGCCCTGAATTCATTTCCCTTACCTGTCAGGCATCTTGCTTTGAAATAAATGCAGTCTAACCCTGACTTCCATCGCTACATGCGTACACTTGTCTGCCCTGTCTAGTGCGAGGATTACCAACATTGCCTCGACTGTTTTACTCACTCTCATTAACTTCTGTACTGTCATCAATCTTCTCATATATCTCCCTCCTGCTTTGGATCCCTCCCAGTACTCATCCTCCCCTCCCTGCCAGACTCATTTAACCCCTTCCATGTGGCTCCACCAAATCTCCCCACTGGGATATTGGCTGCCTCCAGTTCAGGTACAACCAGTCCCTCTTGGGCAGCTCACCTCTGCCCCAGAACATGTCCCAATGATCCAAGAATATGAATCCCTGCCCACTGCACCAGCTCTCGGTCATACATTCATCTGCCAAATCCTCCTTTTCCTCTTCTCATTAACACTAGTAGTCCCCAAAATACTCGCCTTGTGATCCTACATGTGAAACTTCTGCATCACCCCCTTTTGTTACTCTCCAGGACCTCATCCCTTTTCCTACCTATGTCGTTGGTGCCAATGTGTACAATGACCTCTGCCCGCTCATCCTCCCCCTTAGGAATTCGATGCAATTTTCAGAGATGTCCTCAGCCCTGACACCAGGGAGGCAGCACGTCATCCTGGAGTCTCGGTCACAGCCACCGATACCCTGTCTGTGACCCTGTCTGGCGAGTCCCCTCGTGCTCTGTTTCACTTGCCTTCCTGAAGGTTTGCAGCTAAGCCAGTTGAGATGCCATAGGCCTGTCTGCTGTTGTTGTCCTCCCCGGCGAGAGGTTGTACCCCACCAACAGTATCCCAAACGGTATTCCTGTTAGAGAAGGAAATAGCCACAGGAGACTCCTGCACTACCTGCCCTCTCCTAGCAGTCACCCATCTCCCTGACTGAACCTGTGGTGTGGCCACATCACTGTAACTTGTGTCTATCACACTCTCTGCCCCCTGTATGCTCCTCAGTGTGTCCAACTATCTCTCCAACTGAACCACGCCGTCTGTGAGCAGTTGTTACCGGTCACACTTCCTGCAGACACAGTCGTCAGGGACACTAGATTATTCCCTGATCTCACACATCTGGCAGGAGGAGCATACCACTGCCCTAACTGCCATCGCTGTCACCCCACAGTAAGAGAGAGAACAGAAGCTTACTCTCACCTTGTTGCTGAACACCCTCCTCACCGAGTATCCCAGTATCCTCCTAATCCCACACTTAAACCTCCAGCAGCACTTCAACAGCAAAGCAGCCCTTCTCAAATGGCCGCTCCAACCATGGCCACTCGGCTGGAGCTTGCCTCGTTTTTATTCAGTCCTGGTGGCAGAGCTAATTCCTCCCAGAATCCTGCTCAGTCGCTTCTCAGCAGCCCCTTATTGTTAACCTGGGAATGACTTGGATAACTCGGGAAGTCCAGTCATTTCTGCAGCACATTGGTATCTCTAAAAAGTGAAGGTGCACCTGCCAGGGTGACAGTGACCTCTGATTTCCCCATTGCCTGGATGCGGTAGCTATGGGTTACCTCCCACCTGGGGTGATGGAGCGGTATCCAGTGATAGAGACTCACAGACAGAGCTGATTGCAATGGTTGAACACATAGATGTGAAAAACTATTCACAATAACATGTCACTTGTGCCAGCTGGACATCTTCTTTCTCGCTCGACCGCCACCTTCCAATCCAGAGCCTTTGCCACGGAGTAAAGTAAAACTTTTCCCTGATCTTGGTAGAATATGTGAGGATTGCTGAATGAAGGAACGATGAAAATATGGGAGAGGGCAAAGAGGAATGGATGTTTGTAATAGTACCCACTAATGATACAAAATAAAACATATCTTTGTTCCTTTGAAGAAGAGTTTAACAAGTGACTGCTATA
Organism: Hemiscyllium ocellatum; assembly: GCF_020745735.1. Classification (NCBI taxonomy): domain Eukaryota; kingdom Metazoa; phylum Chordata; class Chondrichthyes; order Orectolobiformes; family Hemiscylliidae; genus Hemiscyllium; species Hemiscyllium ocellatum. Next base: position 15,795,186 of record NC_083412.1, read on the forward strand.
ATGGGCTAAATGGACTTCTTCGATAGAGGAAATCTCTTTGGAAATGCTGAGTTCACCGTGTTTCAGCTCCAAAAGTAAATTCAAACACGTGAGTTGTAGGACCAATGGAATTCTGAGTTTCACATTGACCAAGGGACATAACTCAGAAGTGCTGCAGGAAGAGGGTTCTTGGTGATGCAGTGATAATGTCCCAGGCAAGAGATCTTGGGCTGAAATTCCACCTGTTTCAGAGGGGTATAATAACATCGCAGGGACAGGTTGATGAGAAGGTAGATAGACTCCAGGAAAACATGCTGTTCCTCACTCATTCCCATCTACTAGGACCAGAGATGTTTATAATATATATATATAAATGGCATGATCTAACATGTTTTTTCTAAAGGACATGATTTCAAGGTTTGGAGACAGCAAGGGAGACAGAAAGATAGTGACCAGTGAGGAGGACAGGATCAGACATTGTAAGATCATTTAAAGCAAAATATTTCTGATGATACAAAAATGAAAGAAACACAGAATGCTGCAGAAACTCAACAGATCAGGCACCATCTGTGAAGAGGGATGAATTCTCGCAACACCACACTCAGGGCGGTAACCCGAGAGCAGTAACTCGAGACTAAACACCGAGAAATGAAGATATCCCTGAAATCATCGGGAGAAGACCAGGCAACATCAAGACATGGAGCACGGCCTATTTATGTAGTGATTGTTTATGATCATCCAGAGTAAAGGTTAAAGCAGAAGATAGCATTTGTTGTGTAAATCGTTAATTTGTAGTGTATCTTGTTATGATTGTCTTAATTGTGTCAAATAAATGAATAATATTGTTTATTATTATTGAGTCGTCTCAGTGTTTTTGCTAGATTTAAAAGTTTTAAAAAAAACATTGTGTGGCAGGGGCAACAGATTGGCTACCCATGGTGGGACCTCGATAAAAAAAGTGGAACCTAATATTCCTTGAGATTTTGCCTGACATGATTGTTAAGAGGACAGCTTTCCCACCCGATGGCCAGGAATTCAAGCAAATTAAAGAGAACAGATTGGTCTCAACTGAATTGTTCTTTCAAAGATGTGTGTGTGTGTGGGGGGTGGGGGGGGGGGGTGGGAGGGGTAAAACATTGGAAGTCCGTAAATATTTGGTGGGATTAGAACTGGAACATGGTGAAAGCTGTACCCTCAGTCTGATCCACCCGCTATACCCCGTAGTTTAATTGAAAATGGCAGAGAATGGCACCACAGTAGAGTATGGGAAACAACACTGAGACAGTATATTAGTGAGAAAAAGTGGTATGCATGGGCAGACTTTTGTTGAAACGATGAAATTGGCCAGGATCCCCAGGGCAGAAGTATTGGGATAATTTTAGCAGAACTCAAGGGAAGCGGGTTTCCAAACCTGAGAAGATCACAGCGATAATATGCTGTCTAGGGCATTTTTTAGGGACAGAGCAGAAAGGAAAATCCATCCGTAAGGAACTTGGGGACGCAAAAAGGGAAATCCCGGAGTTTGAACTGAAAAACGAAGCTCTGGTCCAGAGAAATCAAGCAAACCTCCTACCCATGGGGCAATACCAAACCCAATGAGAATGAACATACTGAGATCCCCAACACACAGTGTCAGCTAAAGAAGCTGCTGAAAAGGCAGGAAGGGAGTTGGGAAATAACTGGACGGATTTAATAGGGTGCTTATGGGAGGGGATTTTAATTCCACAAAGATCGGGACTGCTGTAGTGTTAAGGGCTTAGACAGAGAGGAATTTGTTAATTGTGTACAAGAAAATTTTCTGGTTCGGTACGTGGATGTACCTACGAGAGAAGGTACAAAACGTGACCTATTCTTGGGAAATAATACAGGGCAGGTAACTGAGTTGTCAGTGGGGGAGCACTTTGAGGCAAGCGACCATAAGTCTACTAAATTGGAGAAAGATTTATTTTGGTGGCATTGGGCAAGAAATTTCAAAAGCTGATGGGGCAGATATTCACATGTAAAGGGGCATCTGGAAAATGGGAAGCCTTCAGAAATGAGATCATTTGAGTCCAGAGACAGTATATTCCTGTTAGGGTGAAAGGAAAGGATGGCAGGTGTAGGAAATGCTGGATGACTAAAAAAAAATGATGTTTTGGCTAAGAAAAAGAAGGAAACATATGTCAGATATAGACCGGATAGATCTAGTGAATCCTTACAAGAATAGAAAGGCAGCAGGAGTATACTTAAGAGGGAGATCAGGAGGGCAAAAGGAGGACATGAGATAGCTTTAGCAAATAGTTTTCAGGAGAATCCAAAGGGTTTTTAAAAACACATTAAGGAAAAAAAGGGTAGCTAGGGAGAAAATAGGACACTTCAAAGATCAGCAAGGCGACCTTTGTGTGGAGCTGCAAGAGGTGGGGAAGATACTAAACGAGTATTTTGCAATAGTGTTTACTGTAGAAAAGGACATTGAAGATAGAGAAAGTGGAGAAATAAATGGTGACGATTTGAAAAATGTCCATATTACAGAGGAGGATGTGCTGCGTGTTTTGGAAATGCATAAAAGTGTATAAGTCGCCCGGACTCGATCAGTGCACCCTAGAATTTCATGGGAAGCTCGGGGAGTGATCACTGCGCCCTTTGCTGAGATATTTTAGATTACTTACAGTGTGGAAACAGGCCCTTCGGCCCAACAGGTCCACATCGACCCGCCGAAGTGCAAACCAACCATACATTTACCCCTTACCTAACACTACGGGCAATTTAGCATGGCCAATTCATCTGACCCGCACATCTTTGTGACTGTGGGAGGAAACCCACACAGACACGGTAAGAACGTGCAAACTCCACCCAGTCAGTCGCCTGAGGAGAGAATTGAACCCGGGTCTCTGGCGCTGTGAGGCAGCAGTGCTAACCACTGTACCACCTTGCCGCCAATTTGTATTATTGATAGTCACAGGTGAGGTGCCGGAAAACTGGAGGTTGGCTAACGTAGTGCCGCTATTTAAGAAAGGTGGTAAGGACAAGACAGGTAACTATAGAACAGTGAACCTGATATTGGTGGTGGGCAAGTTGTTGGTGGGAATTCTGAGGGACTGAATGTACATGTATTTAGAAAGACAAGGGCTGATTAGGGATAGTCAACATGACTTTGTGCGTGGGAAATCATGTCACATGTACTTTTTTGAAGAAGTAGCAAAGAGGATTGACGAGGGAAGCAGTGGAAGTGATCTTTATGGACGTCAGTAAGGCGTTCGACAAGGTTCCCCATAGGAGATTAGTTAACAAGGTTAGATCGCATGGAATACAGGGAGAACTAACGATTTGGATACAGAACTGGCTCAAAGGTAGAAGACAGAGGGTGGTAATGGAGGGTGGTTTTTCAGACTGAAGGCCTGTCACCAGTGGACTGCCGAAAATGTGTTGCTGAAAAAGTGCAGCAGGTCAGGCAGCATCCAAGGAACAGGAAATTCGACGTTCTTCAGGAAACCTGAAGAAGGGCTTATGCCCGAAACGTCGAATTTCCTGTTCCTTGGATGCTGCCTGACCTGCTGTGCTTTTCCAGCAACACATTTTCAGCTCTGATCTCCAGCATCTGCAGACCTCACTTTCTCCACCAGTGGAGTGCCATAAGGATCCGTGCTGAGTCCTCTGCTTTTCATCATTTACATAAATGATTTGGATGTGAGCACAAGAGATATAGTTAATAATTTTGCAGATTACATCAAAATTGAAGGTGTAGTGGACAGCAAAGACAGTTACCTCAGATTACTATGGGATCTTGATCAGATGGAGTAATGGGCTGAGAAGTGGCAGATTGAGTTTTATTTAGATAAATGCAAGGTGCCACATTTTGGGAAAGCAAATCTTGGTAGGACTTCTCCAATTAATGGGAACATCCTTGGGAGTGTTGCTGAACAAAGAGACCTTGGAGTGCAGGTTCATAGCTCCATAAAACTAAAGTAACAGGTTGATAGGATAGTGAAGAAGGCTTTTGGAATGCTTTCCCTTATTGGTCAGAGTATTGAGTACAGGGGTTGGGAGGTCATGTTGAGGCTGTACAGGACATTGGTTAGGCCACTTTTGAGATATTGCTTGCAATTCTGGTCTTCTTTCATCGGAAGAATGTTGTGCATCTTGAAAGGGTTCAGAAAAAAATTACAAGGATGTTACCCGGGTTGGAGGAGTTGAGCTATAGGGAGAGGTTGAATAGGTTTGGGCTGTTTTCCCTGGAGCATTGGAGGTTGAAGCGTGACCCGACAGAGATTGATAAAATCATGACGGCTATGGATAGGATAAATAGACAAAGTTTCTTCCCCGGGTGGGGGAATCCTTAACGACAGGGCATAGGTTTAGGGTGAGAGAGGAAAGATATAAAAGAGACCTTGGGGCAACTGTTTCATGCAGAAGGTGGTACACATATAGAATGACTTGCCAGCGTAAGTGGTGGAGTAAAGCACAATTGCAACATTTAAAAGGCATCCGAATGGGTACATTAATAGGAAGTGTTTGGAGGGATGTGGGCCAAGGGCTGGCAAGTGGGACTAGATTAGACTGGGATATCTAGCCAGCATGGATGAGTTGGACTGCAGGGTCTGTTTCTGTGCTGTACATCTCTAAGACTCTGTGGCTCTATTTGCAAGCAACAATCACACACAGCACCCCAATAACACCTCGACAACTTCGAACACCTCGGGGCTTAATGATCTATCCTGGCAGACCAAAGGGACTATTGCTTTAATTGAGTTTACTGGCCATATACAGCAAGGTTACATTACAGAACTAATCGAGGTTAATCTGCACAACGTGACATGCCAGCATACTGCTATCTTAGTTAAACTTCCCCCAAATACAAAACACATTCTCAGTGTGCCATGATTAGGTGCTCTCTAAACTTTGACCCAGTGAATGTCTGCAAATGACAACTGTTTCTGGCTAGCACTGACCTTTCCATCATTCCACAGAAATTGACACAAATCAGATCAAGTCAATAGGGCAGATTGGGTTCAACCCCCTAACAATGACCAAGGATCCAGCTATGAGAGAGGTGTTGGCGAAACACAAAGGGCTACTTGCCCAGTGTAAACGTGACAGTGGGGTATCCTGGAAGAGCTGATAATCGAGGGGCCGGACCCGAAACCACAAAGGCAACACAGTTTCCCAGACAGGCAGTGGGGGAGGGAGCCAAGGTGACTGACAGTCATAGGACATGATATCAGGAATGGTTCCAGCTCCATCACCTTCAATCAGTCCTGTCGGTACAAATTCACGTTTCCCTTCCAGGAACAGTAGTATACCTGTACTTGGTTATCCAAAGGGTTCAAGATCAGAGTATTGAGTACAGGAGTTGGGAGGTCATATTGCAGCTGTACAGGACATTGAGTAGACAACTGTTGGAATATTGCGTGCAATTATGGTCTCCTTCCTATCGGAAAAATGTTGTGAAACTTGAAATGGTTCAGAAAAGACTTGCAAGGATGTTGCCAGGGTTGGAGGATTTGAGCTACAGGGGAGGCTGAACAGTCTGAGGCTGTTTTGCCTGGAGTGTCGGAGGCTGAGAGGTGACCAGATAGATGTTTACAAAATTGTGAAGGGCATGGATAGGGTAAAGCGGCAACGTCTTTTCCATGAGGTTGAGGAGTCAAGAACTAGAGGGCGTAGGTTTAGGATGAGAGGGGAAAGATATAAAAGAGACCTACAGGGCAATTGTTTCACGTAGATTGTGGTACATGTATGGAATGAGCTGCCAGAGGAAGTGGAGGAAGCTGGTACAATTGCAATATTTAAGAGGCATTTGGATGGGAGATGATTAGGTAAGGTTTGGAGGGATATGGGCCGGGTGCTGGTAGGTAGGACTAGAATTGATTGAGATATCTGATCGGCATGGAAGGTTTGGACCAAAGGATCTGCTTCCAAGATGTACATCTCTGTGACTCGATAACGCTATCATCAGCCCCTTATCAAAATAAACACTGCAGGCCGCTAGTAGAAGGAAACACAGCATAATTAAAGTTAGTAACCACCACAAAACATCTCCAGAACATAACCTCAGAGCAGATGTGTTAGCTGAGATAAGTGCTGATGTCGGAGAATTCTGGCAGCCCCACCATGGGTGAGCAGGTCAATGCTGTCACTGTCAACCAGACAAACATAGACAGGCCCAGTAACACAATGATTCCTTCAAACATATTGTGGGAGGGGTTTACCCAGAGGCTTATGTCAAATGGAGAGGTTCCCATCAGCTATGGATAGATTAGTTTTCAAAACAGGCGTCTATATTGCTCCGAGTCAGGAAAAGAACAAATCATATATCAGTCCCATGATGGACATGGGAACCAGGGAATAGAGACCAGTACTGAACGATTGAAAGAGCTGCGTTGGTGGTCTGAGTTACACAGCCCTTCAGCACACTATACAGGGAACTGTCTGGTGAAAGCCCAAAATAATCCAGACAGTTATGCTCGGAAGGGAGGACTGAGGCCTACCCGTCCCGTGGAAGGATGCCATGGACCAGGCCAGATCGCCTCCAAACATTTCAAGAATTTAGCCCAGACCCTAACTTTGCTCATTGTTTCCAGCAGGTATAGAGTGGATATTCCAGGAGCTGGCCCAACCACTTAGTTTTTATCAAAACAGAATTGATTTGAAAGATGACCAAATGAAACATAAACAAAAGAGAACAGAATACAGAATAACAAATATTTCAAAAGCCAATTGACTCTATCACAACTTAATGATGCTGTTCTAAATATTTGCAACATCCCCATAAGCAGCCCCTTTGTAAAACAAGTCAGCTCAAACCCAGGTTCTTACAGGAGAGAAGTTAGAGAGAGAGAGAGAGTGGGAGGAGGATAACCATGTAGCTGTTTCTTTGACCAGCAGCCTCAAAAACCTAACCACCAACAGCAGAACAGCCAGACAGCTCATCCCACACCAAACCAGAGGGAAGCTGAGCTGGGAGAACTGGCCACTGCCCTTTTATTGTGCACGTAGTATTTTTTTTAAACTTGAAAGCTTCTTCAATTAGATAAACCCAGACATTTCAGAACCTCTGCCTTTACATCCATTCTGAATAAAAGCCAAGGACTACATAACATTGTTAAAGGAATAGCAGCATCACAAAAGCCTTGGACAAATCTACAAATTAACTATGTCGGTCTTCTGATATCATATAGGAATGGGTTTACCTACATTCTGATCATTGTACAGATTTGCAAAAAAACGGTTCATGGTTTTCCCGTTCAGACAAGTATAGCCAAAACAACCGCACAAATCCTAACACAATAGGTATTTACAAGATGGGGTCCACCCTGCAGTATTGAGTCAGATCAGGATCCCATTTCACCAGCCGGGTCATGGAGAATGTGATGGCTGTGCTTAGTCTAAGCAAAAATTCCAAATTGCATACCACCCACAATCCAGTCGGATGGTGAGAAGGATGATTCGCACCTGAAAAGGGAAGATCAGGAAGCCTGAACAACAGGACAATAAAACCTGAGACACAGTACTTCCGTTTGTCCTTATGATGGTATGCAACACCATCTCCCGATCTACAGGATTAAACCACCGCCCCCCCCCCAACCCACCAACCACCCATATCCTGATGACAAGCCGACACATGAAAGGATTCAACTACCTGTTTGGTCTCCATTCTCAGTGAGCCCACCATCATTGCCCTCACCCACGAGAAAGCAATGCAGCATCTCACCCAGAATATCACCGTCATTCAGCTGGCAGCAGCTGGCAGGTTCAAGACCAAAAGGAAAGTAAGGCAGGCCTACCTCCACAGCAACGTTAATCCTGTCAGATATCCTGTAGGACAGCAGCTGATCCGACAGATATAAAACCTTAACACCTCTCTTTCCCCTAATTACTCAGGTCCACACACTGTGGGCGATAAGCCAAACCCCCTCAGTATACAAGGTGCTAGTAGCCACAGGAAAAACCGGCTGGTCCCATGTCAACCAGTTAAAAGCCAATGTCACTGCCTTGGAACAAATGGAAAGGACGAAGGACACCCGCTGACACATCTTTAAAGACCTGCCACTCCACTGCCCCCTGATGAAATCCATTCCTTCCCATCATCAACTGCAGCTTCAATGTCCAAGGGAACCCAGACAATTTGATTGATGCAATGCAAGGGTCTTGAACAAATTGGAGTGACTGACTAGTAATGTGTATCACGGATATGTGAAACACCTCCCCATGGTCTAAACATGACTGGATTCCTTAATAACCCCCTGACAAACAGGGAAACCGAACATCCCCAACTCAGTATTCCTCAGACCCCTAACAACGTACCGCACCATGGACACGTGACAATGCAAAAGACCTTGTACAGACTATGAAAAAACACACAAACCCAGATCGCCAAATGGTAATTCCAGGTGCCGCCACAGGAGGGAATGACACGAAACGGACACAGGAACCAGGAGGATGCAGTATTGACAAACCGCAGAGACCAAGGATACATAACACACTGATAACTTTCTGTTAGGCAGCTATTTGACAAATAGATGAAAGTGAGGACTGCAGATGCTGGAGATTAGAGTCAACAGTATGGTTTTGGCAACGCACAGCTGCTCACACAGCATCCAAGGAGCAGGAGAATCGACTTTCCAGACATAAGCCTTTCATCAGGAATGAGGTTTGTGGGTTATGGCTGACAGATAAATGGGAGGGAGCGCTGAGGGGAAGGTAGTTAGGAAAGGTCATAGGTCATAGGTGTAAGGGATGGACGGGTTTGGAGGGTGGTGCTGAGTTCGAGGATTGGGACTGGGAAAACGTGGGGAGAGAGGAGATGAGCATTGATACCATGTTGTTGCAGAGTCCCAAGCCGGAGTATGAGGCATGCATCTTCAAGAGTGTTGGGTAATAACGGTTTGGGATTGGAGGAGGTCCTGGACCTGCATGTCACTGACATAATGGGAGAGGGATTGAACTGTTCAGCCAGGGGGCAGTGGGGTTGGTGGGTGCGGGTGTCCGAGAGATGTTCTTGGATACGATCTGTAAGGATTATCCTGTTTCCTGGAGATGTACCGGAGATCACATCGGGTACTGTAGATGTCATTGGAAAAGGTGCAGGTGAATTTCTGACGGATGTGGAATGATCCCTTGGGGCCTTGGCCGGAAGTTGAGGAGTGCTGTGTTCGCAGGTTTTACACTTAGTGCAGTGGCATGAGTGTGGTGTGGGCTGTTAGTGAGAGTGGATCTGACAAGAGACTTGTGAAGGGCATGGTCTTTCAGGAATGCTGATAGGGGTGGGGAACGAAATACGTCTCTGGTTGTGGGATCTGTTAGGAGGTGTGGTAGTGTTGGAGAATGATGCTTTATATGCGGAGGTTGGTGGGGTGGAAGGTGAGGACCAGGGGTGTCTACCCTTGTTGCATTGGGAGGGGTGGGTTTCCAGTGCGGCGGTGCATGATGTAGAGCAGATGAGCTGGAGGGCATTGTCAATGTCGTGGATATTAAATTGACTCAACTCAAATGCTAGCAAGAGCAAAGAAAAAGTTTATTTAACCACTTCAGGGGAGCCAATACTCTTGGCAAAATGCCTCATGTAAGGGGCACTGAATAGCTTTCACATATTCTCTATATACGATGCATCACTCAGCATTATCATACCGGAAGGACAACAGCTGGCAACATTCACGCTCATTTCCACATAGAGAGTTGTTTTCTCATTCCTTTGCTGTTGATATAATTGCTTACTGCCCTTGTCTTTTCCCTGACTCTGCTGAATCGACTGCTTGCAAGACTTTGCAAGGCCAGGCCGTCTGCTTTCAAGTTCAGCAAAGTATTCTCTTTCAAATTTTACAATAAATACTAATTTTGTTAATTTTCCATGACAGTCAACCATGTGGGAAGGAAATTTGTGATTCTGGAAGAAGGAGTCCATCTGAGACTTCCTGAGGTGGAATTGGTCATCCTAGGAACAGATGTAGTGTAAGTGGAGGAAACGAGAATAAAGGATGGCATTTTTACAGGAGATAGAGTAGGAGGAGATGTTGTCTAGGTGGTTATGGGAGTGGGTGGTCTTGCAGTACAGATGAAACTTTGATTAGCCGAACACCAATTATCCAAAGAAGAACTTGAGGTCCTGACAGAAACATTACATCAAAGATGTGTTTCTAACAGTTATTAAAAGTGCTGCCAAGAACACTGCTGGACTGATGGGAGCGCAGGCACCATCGCTAAAAAAAAACTGACCTTCCACCCTCCCTTGCTCCCCACACTTACTCTGGAGTTCTACATTGGCATGTACCCTAACCCCCCTTCCCCAGATAATATCTATAACATTGTCCTGTACAGGACTGAGGTGGAACCTGTCAAAAAGTTGCAGGGAAATGTTGTGTACATGTATGTGTGCATGTGTGCTATTCAGAGAGTGACTCTCCAAAAGGCATTAGCAGCAGCAGTCTTGTTGTTGGTGTCATCCAGTCTAGCTGCCTCCGAGAGGGGACAGGGGTAGGCAGGGGGTTGGCAGTGGGGGGCCGTTGGCGGAAGTGGGTCGTGCAGGGAGTGGGTGTGGAGATGAGTGAGGGTGCGGTGTTGGGGCGGGCGGGGAGGGGGAGTGGAGTCGGTTGGGGGGTGGTGTTGAGGGAGGCGGGGAGGGGGAGTGGAGACAGTTTGGGGAGAACAGAGATGGGAGTGGAGACTGGGGTGGTGTTGAGGAAGGTGGGGAGGGGGAGTGGAGACGGGGGGTGCAGTGTTGGGGCGGGCGGGGAGTGGGAGTGAAGACAGGTGGGGAGCGGTATTGGGGCAGGGAGTAGGAGTAGGGACGGCTGGGTGCGGTGTTGGGGCGGGGAGGGAGAGTAGGGACGGCTGGGGGTGGTGTTGGGGCGAGGAGTGGGAGTGGAGACGGGTGAGGGTGTTGGAGCGGACGGGGAGACGGAGTGGAGATGGGTGGGGAGGCGGTGTTTGGGCTGGTGGGCAGGTGGAGGGGAGACGGTTTGGGGAGCGATGTTGGGGCGGGTGGGGAGTGGGGGTGGAGATGGGTTGGGGGCGGTGTTGGGCCGGGCAGGGAGGGGGAGTGGAGACGGGTGGGGGCCGGTGTTGGGGCGGGCGTGGAGGGGGAGTGGAGACGGGTGGGGGTGGTGTTGGGGCGAGGAGTGAGAGTGGAGACCGGTTAGGGGTCGATGTTGGGGCGGGCGAGGAGAGGCAGTGGAGATGGGTTGGGTGTCAGTGTTGGGGCGGACGAGGAGTGGGAGTGGTGATGGGTTGGGGGCAGTGTTGGGGCGGGCGAAGAGTGGGTATGGAGACGGGTTGGGAGGCGGTGTTGGGACAGGCGGGGAGTGTGAGTGGAGACGGGTTGGGGGTCAGTGTTAAGGCAGGCTGGGAATGGGATGGCGGTTGGGGTTGGACGGAGCTTTGCAGGTGGGTGTGGAGCAGTGTTGGACAGTGTTTAGGGGGCAGGCAGGAGGGCAGGGTTTTGGGTGGCTAGGATTGGACAGGAGTGGCAGGGTTATTTGGAGCAGACGGGGTTGGGCAAGGGGCTGTGTTGTACTGGGTTGGATGGCAAGTGGGAACAGCGTCAGATCGGGGTGGGAGCCTGGTTGGGGGTGGGGTTAAGGAGCAGGCAATGACGGGTTTGGGGGCAGGTGGGGACAGGTTTGGACAGCGTGTAGGGGCGATCGGGTTGCAGATTTGGGGAGAGGGTGGGGGAGCGGCGTTGGGGTGGATGGGGGTTTGATTTGAGATGTGGGCGGGGCGGGGCGGGATTTGACTGCATTCGCCATGTGTGGGGGTGGGTTTGGGCTGTGCGCGTGGCGAGGTTAGACGGGGTTGGGTGGGTTGGGTGTTTGGGCTATGGGAGAGGACGGGGATAGGAGTAGAGGTTTTGGAAGCAGTAGGGGCTGGTTTAAGGAGTGGACAGGAGCGTTGGACGGGATTGGGGGTTGGGCGGGGAGGTTGGGTTGTGTGTTAGGTATTGAGGGTGTGGGCAGGGGGCAGGGCTGGAGGCAGTTGGGGGCACACGGTGCGGGGTTAGGTAGTGGACTGGGGATAGTGTTGAATGTTGTTGGGGGTCGGGTGGGGACAGAGTTGGGGATTTGGATGGGAGACAGGTTTGGTCAGGATGGGGGAAGGGAGCGGTGCCTCACGGGTGATGTGCAGCTGCTCATCTCCTGAATGGGGAGCAGACTTAACTGAAAACTCCGGGCCCCAGAGGAAAGGCATGGAATTGATTAATCAAATAGTCAATTGTCTTAGTAAAAGAGTGCACGCCCATCTCATTCGGATAATCGAGCTTCCTCTGTGGATCATTTAAGTGAACAATTCTGGGACACTCGCACCCTCCAACTCCACCGTCCTGTGGCTGAACACCCGACGCCTGGAGGAGGAATGCCTCATATTCCGCTTTGGGACCCGGCAACTTCACGGGATCCATGTGGATTTCAACAGTTTCCTCATTTCCCCTCCCCCCACATTATCCCAGTCCTAAGCCTCCAACTCAGCATCGCCCTCTTGACCCGTCCATCACTGCTCCTTCTGAATTATCACCTCTCCCTCATCTTCATCCAACTATCACTTTCCCAGCCCCACACTCTCGGTGCCTATTTGACAAATGCACTCATTCACTCATCCAGGTGATGAAACAATCCCTGACAGCCACCCAAAGCAAGGGGCAACTGTTTCTGATGGTCCAACCGCACAGGTATCTCACACACCTTCCAATTTATTTTTCTGTACCCACTGATGGGATTAATCACGTTACAATTCTTCAGTTTTCACATATATTTATATCATTGGTCATCACAAAACATTGATTCAGTCTTTCTTACCACCTCATGATCAGGTCATTTAAAACCACGGCAACCTTTACTACAAGAAACCAGGGATGGAGCCGAACAGGCCTCTCAACCAAACTTCACATTCCATGTGGGGTTCACATTCTGATGTTTTCTTTTATTATCTGTTTTTTTAATAAATTGTGCTTGGGTTAGGGCATATGTATTACATTAATTATAATCTATTCATATATTTGACAAGGATAACGAGAGAAACAACTTAATCTCTCTCCAGGAGAATGATGATTGTGCAAAATAGAATCAAGGTACATTTCATTTGGATGATCATCGTGATCATCAGGAACAACACAAAATAAACACCAAACAGACCAGGTTCATTATGTGTTAGCCTCGTAAATATTAGTTATTCTATTGTTTGTACAAATGATGTTTATGATGTCTATTTGATTTTGGTTTGAAATATTTTCTTGTTAGGAATTAGTTTTGTATTTGCTCATTTCTGAAATATCTTACTTATTTTAATTAACTATGTTTGCTTGATCAGACCTTAAGTACGAGTTTTTTTTTAATGTTCCATTTAAATATAGTCAGCTATCATGTTGACATAATATATTCCCTGACATTATGAAGTTGGATTTTCATTATGAATTTCTTTTTCTGAATTGGTGCATTTACTGATTTTAATTTGCTATGTTTTTTGAAAGAGCCAATTGCGGAAGTGTATATTGTGCTTTATTTGAGCCTGCATGATTATGTCGTCGCCACACAGAGATTGGTCTTCGATTATGGGATCCAACACATCACAGGACCAAGAGGAGGGATAGTGTCCGGATGGGCAACTCAAAATGACGAATTTCTGATGGATTCACAAAGTTTGGACAATAACTGAGGCATGCTGGGAAGTCTTATCCAAAGTGACTGTGCTCATAAACATGCTGCCAATTCCAGACAGGCTGCAGCTACCAACAGAGAGTCTGCAATCGACCTGGGAGCTGCGGACTACACATTGCACACTCGGATTTGGGTTTGAATCGAGTTGACTGGGATGTCTAGCTCAAGACGATTGGGAACATCAGGGAATGTGCCAGACACCGAGGCGCCTCACACCCTTTTTGTGAGGGGGTTACGTGGACCCAGCACCTTCAGGAATGGATGGCTAAGGCTCCCACTACCATTGACATGCCAATGCCTGATTGGATCAGGGTGATCGAACCCTAATCAATCTATTGGAGGACATTGAAGACCCTCCAGAAAGGGCATGAACAACTCCAGAGTATACAAACCTGTGCAATACTCCTCAAGGCAGCGGTAACTTGAGACCAACCACTGAGAAGAGAAGACAGCCTTGAGATCAGCAAGACAGAAAACCAGGTAAACCAAGGTGAAGATCTCGTGTGGTGGTGTATGATCATCCAGAGTTACGGTAAAGCACAAAATAGAGTTATTGTGTAAATTGTAAGTTGATACTGTATTTTGTTATTTTAATATTTATTGTTTAAATAAATAAATATTATCCTTCATTATTATTAAGAGTCTTATTTGCTCGGTATAAGAGTCAAAACACACTATGTGGTGAGCACAACACAACCATCCATTTCTGTGGTACCACTTCAATATCTTCAAAGAAGTGAAAGATTATGGTCAATGCCTCTATCTCTCTTTCTCTCAAAAACTCATGTCCATGCAGTACAATGTACAAGTCTTTTTCCATTGGGAGAATAGTGTACTGAATTGAAGAGGGTTAACTGAATGTGTTTGCTTAGTGACTGTCTTTAATATCAAACTCCATGGACCATAATAGTGTCCCAGGAGGGACTCCCCCTTCTACTAATTACAACTTCCTTACAATGTTCAAAACTTTAGTAACAGTGACAGCATCACCTCCAGCATCACCCCCAACATTAAAAGGGACCAGCAGCTCCAGAGGCTAGATGTTTGGGAGTAGACAAATTCGAACCAGAGAACAATAGATTGGAATTTTACAACCATGGGTTGGAATCTGAATGCAGAAGATCAGAATTTTACAACAATGGACAGGAGTTTCTCAGCAACAATTGGTTATATTTCTGCAAATTACCACTTGATGTCATTAACAACCCGGATCAATTATATAGTCCTGGTTATTCAACACATTTACTATCCCATCTTTGTTATTGTTGGTGTTCCTGGTAAGTCTCTACCCCTTCTATTAATTCTAAGAACTATATTTAACTGCATTGCTTTCCATGCCATTTACTCTCTCCTCGATGCTGCTGTTGCTGTTGTTCCTACTAAGACCCTATGTCTCTATACTCATTAGATCTGACTGCGTGGAGTTTGCACATTCTCCCCGTGTCTGCGTGGCTTTCCCCCCGGGTGCTCTGGTTTCCTCCCACGGTCCAAAAATGTGCAGGTTAGGTGAATTGGCCATGCTAAATTGCCCGTAGTGTAAGGTGAAGGGGTAAATGTAGAGGGATGGGTCTGGGCGGGTTGCGCTTCGGCAGGTCGGTGTTGACTTTTTGGGCTGAAGGGCCTATTTTCACACCGTAAATAATCTAATCTAATCTGTAAATCATATTTCACTCTGTTAATGGTCTTGTCATTTCCAATTGGAAAGATCAAATTCAGTGCCTTTGATTCCTACTTTAACCTTAAAAACCCTATCCATTGACTCTGCTTGGCCTTGGCCAGGTTATGAGGATGAGCGAGAGTGTTCAGAATTGTACCGATTCATTGGACTCAGAGTTGGGTCTACGTCATGTTCATTTTTGGAACTGATTCAGGTGGCCACTCTTCCCAAAATGTATCTCATCACGGGGACCTTTTCATGCAACTCATCTTCCAGTTGCCCATCCTGACTGACATTGCCCACGCTCCCAGGTCTACTACAAAACGATCTTGTTCAATGATCTGCTCAACCTCACCTGCAACACACCTTCCTCCACACCATCCCCATGTAGTTTACCACACTAAGGAGTCCGCACAGTTAGTAGTAGGGCCCTGGTTAGAATTAAAAACAAACGAGGCAGAAGTGAGTACTGCAGATGTTGGGAATCAGAGTCTAGATTAGAGTGGTGCTGGAAAAGCACAGCAGGTCAGGCAGCATCCGAGAAGTAGGAAAATCAATGTTTCAGGCAAAAACCCTTCATCAGGTCTGCCTCACCTACTGTGCTTTTGCACCACCACTGTAATCCTGCCTCGTGTTATTGAAAAAAAGAGACCGAGCTGTGCAGGTACTTTGTACCTTTGAGTTGGTGTCACAGGCTGACAGGGTGTTAAAGTAGGTGTTTGGCACACCCTCTCAAAACTAGAGGGCAAAGGTTTAAACGGGACCCGAGGGGCAACGTTTTAACACAGAGGGGGGTCTGTGCATGGACCAAGCTATAAAACTACTGGAGTGTTAGAGTCAGGTTCAATGACAAATTTTGGAACAAATTGGGCAGGTATATGGATAGGGGAAGAAAAACAAATGGATAGGAATGATTCAGCAGAATATGGGTCAAATACAGGAAAATGAGACTACTTCAGATTAGGAAACCTGTTTGGCATAGATATGTTGGACCAAAGGGCCTGTTTCAGTGCTATATATCTCGACTTGACTCTATGGCTCTGAGTACAGATCCTAAATCATCACGGTGCCACAATAAAACCATGGGTCAGCATTCATCATCTGACGTTATTGAACTCGTATCAATTGCAAACATTGTCCTATTTTTTTGGGAAGCATCTTTGTCGATGATTTTGGATTTTTCTATTTATAATTTTTGATCCCTTACTTGTCCTGTTACAATCTCATTTTGCTTTTCGGTTTCATCCCTTCTCCCATCTAATGTCTCCTGTCACCCTGGTTACCACAGATCTTTTCATTTATTGTTCCTTCCTTTCCATGACTGGTTTAAATCCTGTTTCAGTACATTTCCAGTTCTGACAAAGAGTTAGCAGCCCGAAATGTTAACTCTGTCTCCCCACAGGCACTGCCAGAGCTGCTGCAAATTTCCCACATTTGCTGTTTGCTTTCTAACATCTTAACGTTACCTTCTTGCCCTTACCGTGAAGATTTTTATTTGATTGAAATTGAAATATTTTCTGACCTTTGACATCATGTCTTTGCAAGCCTAAGGTCAATTGAGTAAAGCGCTGTATCTACACAATAGCACACCAAGTTGTCAGCGCTAATCAGAAGGGACTTTCAGTTGGATTAGCTCCACAACCCCATGAGTATAATGAACATTTACAAATATCTCACAGACTTAATTACATTTCCCACAGTAAAGACAAGTGGTGATACTGAGCAAAGGGCAGTGGTCAATTGTCACATTCACAATGGAACACCCATCCTCAAGCTGCAGTCCTCAATCTTGTCTCTTAACTGCAGCCTTTTGCTGCCTTTCCCTCGGGATTTATGTTTAGTATCTTAAAAAACATTACTTTATTCACAATTTGCCACCTGGTTCTGTGTTATATTGAGTAAAGCTCTGTATATACTCAATCAGTTGATTAATTTGTTACATAGCTGTCCTTTCCGTGATAATACTCTGGTTTTGAAATACATTTCTCGTTGCTTTTTATTTATGAAAATGACCAATTAGTGAGACTATTATTCACTAGTCCCTCTTCTTGACTGTTTTGTCTGTTCCAGTCTGCAGGTGTAACTGGTTAATATGCAAATCCACGTTCTACCAACTTTGAAATAAAGTATCTTTACATCTTCTGAATTAATCTTTTCCATCATCTTGCCCCATCACAAGACTTGCACAGTTGAGCCTATTGATCTCACCTCACTGGCTATATTACACATAGAATACAATTCTATACTGAAGAACAGGATCACCAAGTTCCAATTATGTTATAACAATATATATCTGACACTGAGGTACAGTAAACGAAGACAAGTTTCAGATGTCTTGCCATCTATGACTATTTCAAAACCTGTTCATTTACACAGCATTGAGACACCATTCCCAGAGTCATATTGAGGTCACTTGAATCAGTTCCTGAGATTTCAGAGGAATGGACAATTCTGCCAGTATTAATGAAAAGTTATAAAATGAATGAATTAAAGCAAAATACTGCAGGTGCTGGAAATCTGAAATAATAACAGACAAGGCTGGGATTGCTGATGGAACAGCATCCACCTGAAATGTTCACTTGTTTCTCCAGGTTAACCTTGATTCAATAAAATGACAAAACGTTGCTGTAAGTTTGGATCACGAGGTATTCTGTGAAAGAGTGTATATTGAGCAGATGGTTTCCATTTTTGACAAATAATACACTTTCAGGTTCCATTCCGAATAGGTAAATAACTTGACAGTTGATGGAGAAGGAGCCTTGTTCAGGTTGTATTGAGATTATGAAGAGATGGGCGGCACGGTGGCACAGTGGTTAGCACTGCTGCCTCACAGCGCCTGAAGACCCGGGTTCAATTCCCGACTCAGGCGACTGACTGTGTGGAGTTTGCACGTTCTCCCCGTGTCTGCGTGGGTTTCCTCCGGGTGCTCCGGTTTCCTCCCACAGTCCAAAGATGTGCGGGTCAGGTGAATTGGCCATGCTAAATTTGCCCATAGTGTTAGGTAAGGGGTAATGTAGGGGTATGGGTGGGTTTCGCTTCGGCGGGTCGGTGTGGACTTGTTGGGCCGAAGGGCCTGTTTCCACACTGTAAGTGTAAGATACTTGAATGATTATTAAAATCAAATCAATGTGAAGGTTGATTGGGAAAAGGTAAATGCTCATCACTGTGTCAACACGTTTAGACAGCCCATGCAGATCTGATGGGCTGAATGGCTTCCTTCTGATAACTGTGTGATTATTAAATCTAATTTCCATTTTCCATTACTGGGTATGTAGACCACATGCTGGGTTGTGCTTCAGTGGAGGTTCTCCAGTGCTCACCAGAAGCTAACACAAGAAACAGCTGAGGTACCATATATAGCAATGGTCCTGACAATATCTTGATAATGGTACACGGCTTCTGAGTTGAACAGTTCCAATGAAATTACAATACCGATAACTGCCTGATATCATAGGAGTTTTTTACAGATAATTTTCAAAGAGTAGAACAATTAATACCCTATCAGTCTCATCGTAAGGAACAGCAATGTGGTGGTAGGTGTCATCAAGAGTGCTACTGAACTGCACTCACTCAGCAATAATTTGTTCACTGGTGTGAGGTTCTGCAGAGTTACCCAGCACCAGACCTCATAACAACTATTATCCAAACAAAGACAAAAGAGCTGAACTGCTGAGGTGAGTTGAGAGAGACTGCACTTGACATCAAAGCAGCATTTGACGAAGTCTGACCCGAAGGAAACCTATAATAATGAGAAATAAGATGAAACTCTCATTGGTTGGAGTCATTCCTGGCACATTGGAGGATGGGTGTGGTTGTCACCTCAGCTCCAGGACATCGCTGCAGGAGTTCCTCAGGGAAATGTCCTCGGCTCAGTTATCTTTAACTGGTTCTTCATTGACAACCCCTCCAACGTAAGGTCAGAATTCAGGATGTTTGTTGATTCTTGCACTATTTTTTTTCCATTCCTGACTTGTCAGACACTATGCCCATATTTAGCAACACTTGAGCAGTATTCAGGCCTGGACTGACATGTCGTGTTTATGCCACACACGTGACAGGTATGTCTGAATACAGAGAAGGTAACATCTTCTCTTAGCAATGATTGGCCTTACCACCACTGAATCCCCCACATCCACCACCCTGATGGAGAGAGAGGTGTTACCATTGCCACAGACTGAGACGGCCCCAGTTATATCAATACCATTGTTCCAAGACCATTTCAGAGACTGGTAATTCTGCGATACATATCTCACCTACTGACTCCCCAAAGCCTGTCCACGTCTGACAAAGATTAAGGCAGGAATGTGATGGAATATTCCCCACCTGACTGGGTAAGTTCTGCTTCAACAACACTCAAAAAACTTAACATTCAGAATAAAGTGTCTTGACTGGCACCACACCCAAAAACATTCCCAGTTTCCACCATCAATGCACCCCAGCAGCAATGTGAGGCACGTGGAAGATGCACTGCAGTAACTTTGTAAGAGCCCTGTCACGGCATCTTCCAAACATGTGACATCTACCATCTCAAATCAATCGACCGTCATTCCATCGGAAAACTAACTCTAAGTTCATATCAGAGAAAATAATACAGACTGAGACATCCCCATATAATCTGGCTTTATTGGATAAAGATCAGGAGCAAGATATCTGTGCTGATATCCACCATGGACACGAGATGCTAAAGAATGGGAACTTGAGCTGATCCTTCAACACTAATTTTGTATGATTCTGTGATGATAAACAGCAGGAAGCTGGATGTTTTATCCACTCTAATACAGGGTCACTGATCTCTGGTCCACTTCAGAAACTGAAACATACCTCCCATTGTCTTTGTGATGTTTCCTATATTCCTTTGTTTTCACTTCAATAATCTGTCAGCCAAATGTCAATCTTTACATCATCTCCTCATTTTCTGTTTCAATCCAAGTATGGATTTCTATCGAATTGCCAATTTTACTGATTTTTTTTGGAACCAGCAGATTACATGACCATGGGTATAAATCAATTAAATTCCGTAAAATGTGGAAGCAGGCCTTTCAGCCGAAAAAATTCACACCAACCCTCTGACGAGTAACCCACCGAGACCCATTTCCCACTGACTAATGCACCTAACACTATGGGTAATTCACCTGACCTGCACTTCTTTGGATTGTGGGAGGACATCGGAGAACCCGGAGAAAACCACCACAGGCATGGGGAGAATGTGCAAATTCCACACAAACAGTGACCTGTGGAAGGAATTTAACCCAGTCCCTGACGCTGTGAGGCAACAGTGCTAACCACTGAGCCACCATGCCACCCTACTTCAATACATTTTCAGGAAGTGGGACACATTTAGAAATCAAACGATGTACTGTGTGTAATTGGTCATTTTTACCAGCTTGATTAATTTTCCTGTTTATTTTTCTTCCTCACAGTGAACATTATAACAATTCTAATTTTGTTGCAAGGAAAGTGTGGTCTTTCAAAATGTATTACTCGATACCTGTTGGCAATGTCATCAGCAGATATCCTGGTTATTATCCTTGATGTGCTACTGAGACACATTCCAATTGTTTATAAGAGAAAGTTACGTTTCATACGGGCCATGCCCATCTGTAATATCCATGCTGTCTTCCTTTATGCAGCCACTGATTGTTCTGTCTGGTTTACCGTCACTTTTACCTTTGATCGATATGTGGCCATTTGCTGCCCAAATCTGCGAATTAAATTTTGTACTGAGAAGACGGCAGCTGTGGTTCTGGGAACAGTGACTGTGCTGAGTGGTTTGAAGAACATTTTCTGGTACTTTATGTTCACATCTCAGTATTTGCTGAGAAATCTCCCCTGGTTTTGTTCAGTACCAGCAGATATACTGTCATCCCCAGTTTGGGGAACAATTGAGTGTCTTTATTATGTCCTGAACCCAGTCGTGCCATTTGTTCTGATTCTGCTGCTCAATGCTTTAAGTGTCAGGCATATTTTAGTGGCCAGCAGAGCCCGCAGGAGACTTCGGGCTCACAGCAGTGGGGAGAATCCCAGTGATCCAGAAATGGGGAGTCGAAGGAAGTCCATCATTTTATTGTTTGTTATCTCAGGGAATTTCATCTTATTATGGTCAGTGTTTATCCTACACTCTCTTTGGAAACACACATATCGGATGGGGAACAGGGACCTATATTTACATTATTTCGTACGAGATATTGGATTCATTCTCCAGCTCCTAAGTTGCTGCACAAACACTTGTATATATGTCGTGACCCAGACTAAGTTCAGGAAAGAGCTGAAGAACATGGTAAAATACCCTTTTACCCAATTGGTGAAATTTATTAAATGATGAGAAAGATTGAAGGATTCAGGGATTAGAAATGTGTTCTGTCTCAGAATCCATTCAATCCAGTCTCCATGGGGTCAGTGGGGAGTCTGCACTCTCCAAACTTTGCGATACAGACTGAGTATGTTCAGTTGGCAGTCCTGGTGATCTACTACAGATACAGAGTAAATGGTCTGTTTTCCCACAGTCAATGATACAGGCATAATGGGGTCAGTTTGCTCTATCCAATATGTGTGATACAGATACAATAGGGACAATATGCCCTCTCTAGGCTCTGTGACAAAGATACAGTGAGGTTGGTCTGCCCTCCATGGGATACATGTGACCACACTAATATGAATGAGGAGAAAGTTAGTTAACCATTTGTGTCTGATCTTTGATTTGATCAGGTCATGGTTGATCTTGCTGCAACCTTAATACACTCTACCATACACGTCATTAATGAGCCCGTCTTTATTGTTATCTGGAACAGCATTCAACAGTCTATGTGAACAAATAAATATGAGTGAGGAGTAGGTCATTTAGCCCCTTCATTCTAATCTGCCATTTCATAAGATCATCGTTGATCTGGCTATAACCTTAACCCTCCTTTCCACCGATTTTCTATCCCCATTGACTTATTTGTGAAGAGTATATGTA
Source organism: Hemiscyllium ocellatum (assembly GCF_020745735.1). Lineage (NCBI taxonomy): Eukaryota > Metazoa > Chordata > Chondrichthyes > Orectolobiformes > Hemiscylliidae > Hemiscyllium > Hemiscyllium ocellatum. The sequence continues at coordinate 15,817,399 of NC_083412.1, forward strand.
ACTCGTCCATATAAGTCATCAATGAGCCTGCCTCCATTGTTAACTGGAAGATCATTCCACAAACTATTGTACAGTGAGGTGAATCACATGTTGTATGTGCTGCCACAGATAATTTGTCAGTTTTAAAAGCGAGTTTAAAGAGTTTGAATGAATTCAATGTGCTTTAACTTGATTGATTAAAAGACTCCTGGACTAACTGCTTCAACTTATGACGTTCCAGGTTCAGCAGAAATATTCATGACGCAAGATGGGACCCTGGAAATAGTGAATAATATCTGATTATGTTAAGTTTCATGAAGAAAAGCTGACTCATCTGACAACAAAACTCGATTGAAAGAACATACAAGAGGCACAAATGTTATCAAATTATAAGTCAGAGGGACAGAATTTAGGCCAGTCAGCCCAATCACTCATGTCTGATATGTCTCTGAAGCCCATTCTCCCTCTTTTCACCATACCCCTTGATGCCCTTGATAACCAATCACCTATCTATCTCAGTCTCAAATATACTCAATGTCCTGGCCTACAAAGCCTGCTGTGGCAATGAATTTTATAGATTCACCATTCTCTGGCTGAAGAAGTTTCTCCTTATCTCTGTTTCAAAAAGGTCTTCCCTTTACTCGAAGGCTGTGACCTTGGATCCTAGTCTCTCCTACCAATTGAAACATCTTCACAGCATCCAGTCAGTCCATGCCATTCAGTATTTGATATGTTTCCCTTAGATCCTCTCACATCTTTCTAAACTCCACTGAATACAGACATCGACTCCTCAAACTTTATTCATGTGTTATGCTTTTCATTCCTGGAGCCATTTTCATGAACCTCCTCTGAATATGCTCCAGGAGCAGAACATCATACCCGAGACATGGGGCCCAAATCTGCACACAGTACTTTAATGTTGTCTGACCTGAGTGTCATAGAGCTTCAGGGGTACATCCCTGCTTTTATGATCAAGTCCTCTCAAGATATATGCCATTATCACATTTCATTTCCGAGTTGCCGATTCAACCTGCAAGTTTAACTTGAGAGTATCCTGGACAAGAGTCTCTTTGCACTTCAAACTTCTGAATTTTCTCCTCATTTAGAAAATAGCCCATGCCTCTATTTTTCCGACCAAAATGTATGCCCTCACATTTTCCAACATTGTGCTCTCTCTGCCACTTCTTTGCCCATTCCCCTAACCTGTCCGAATCATTCTGCAGCCTCTCTACTTCCACAATACTACCTGTCTCTCTACTTACCTTTGTATCATCTGCAAACTTAGCTAGAATCCCCACGAATCCTTCATTCGATCGTTAATGTGAAATGTGAAAAGTTGTGGTCCCAACACTGAGCCTTGCGGAACATGAGATGTCACCAGCTGCCATCCTGTGACGGACCCTTTCATCCCCACTCTCTGCTTTCTGGCAGACAGACAGGCTTCTATCCATGCTAGCACCTTGACTCCAACACTCTGAGTCACGATCTTATTCAATAGCCTCCAGTGAGGCACCTTGTCAAAGGTCTTCTTGAAGTCCAGGCAGATAATATACATCGACGTACCTTCATCTAACCTGCTTGTTGCTTCCTCAAAGAATTGTAGAAGATTTCTCAGGCATGACTTCCCTTGATGAAACCGTGTTGACTTTACTCCACTATTTCTTCAGTTATCTCCTTTCAATCTGTGAGGTGTTGTCCACCTGGTCCATTTGATTTATCCACTTTCAGACCATTCAGATTTTCTCACAAATTCTACTTGGTGGTGGCCACCATACTCAGCACTGCCCCTCACTCTCTTGTATTTTTGGGATGTAACTGTTGTCTTCCACCGTGAAGATTGACGTAAAGTAAGTTCCTCAGCCATTTCGTTGATCCCCGCCACTGTCTCTGCAGTGTCATTTTCCAGCAGCCCAATGTCACTTTTGCCTCTCTTTTGCTCTTTATGTTTCTAAAGAAACTCACAGTCTTCATTTATAAAGCTGTCTAATTTACCCACACATTTAATCTTCTCCCTCTTAATTTAATTATTTGTTGCTCTCTGTTGGTCCTTGTAAGCTTCCCAATCCTCTGGTTTCCCACTGCCCTTCGCCACGTTATATGCTTTCTCTTTTGCTTTTATGCTATCCCTGAATTCCTTCGTCGACCATGGTTGGCTCATACTCCCTGTACTATGTTTCTTTTCCCTCGGGATGAATCTCTGCTCTGGTACCTGCATTACTCCTGCCATTGCTGTTCTGCTTTGTTTCCTATTGGGCTCCTCTCCGAGTCAATTCTACCCAGCTCATTCCTCATGCCTCTGTAGTTGCCTTTATTCAGCTGTAATACCCCGTTACCTTTGATTCTATCGCCTCCCTCTCAAATTGCAGAGTAAATTCAATCATATTATTATCACTGCTTCTGAAGTGTTCCTTCACCTTAAGCTCCTTTATCAAGTCTGCCTCATTGTACAACACCAAATCCAATGTTGCCAGTTCCCTAATGGACTCCCTCACAAGCTGCTCCAAAGTCCATCTCGTAGATATTCCACAAATTCCTTTTCTTGCGACCAGCCTGATGTAAATCCTTGACGACTCAGCTCATTAATCCTGATCCCCTTGCAGCCGTTCATTTGCCAGTTATCCTCATCATAAATACAAGACAGATATCAAGCTGGGTCTGAAACCTAACACTTGGATACGAAATCATTTTCTCCTTTGAGACAATACACCTCAAGTGCTTTATTCATTTGTCAATTCCAGCATAATGTAAGTGCTCCTCATGCAGTTGCGACCCACAGACTGATGTGGTGCTGTTCTGGGAATAAGGGCGGCTGTGTGGCTGTCCAAGATGGCTTTGTTTATGAAGACTCTTTTGGAAACAAATCATTGACCTCTTTCCCTTTTGGAAGACTAGCAAAATGTGTATACTTGTGAAGCTTCCCTAAAAGCACCAGAATACATAAATTTTATACTAAATTCTATCACTCCAAATACTTATAATCTCTTGGGTGTACGAAGCGCCTGAGAGTTGCTCCCTATTAAGATCTGGTGGAAAAATTTAATTAGGGATAGTCAACACAGTTTTATGAAGGGTAGCTTGTGTCTCACTGACGTTTTTGAGTTATTTGAGAAGGTGACAAAAATGTGGATGAAGGTAAGATGGTTGATGTAGTGTATACGGACATCAGTAAGGTATTTGATGAGGTTCCGCATGGTAGGCTATTGCACTAAATACGGAGTTTACAGATTGAAGGTGATATACCGGTTTGGATCAGTAATTGGCTCGGTGAAAGAAGACAGAGAGTGATTGTTGATGTGAAGTATTAATCTTGGACCCACAAGGATCTGTTTTGGGGTCATTACTATTTGTCTTGTTTATAAATGATCTGGCGGTGGCTGGAGAAGGATGCATCAGTAAATTTGCAGATGACACTAAGGTAGGCAGAGTTGTGGGTCACGCCAAAGGATGTTGTGGAGAGGGATATAGATAAGATGCAGAGCTGATCGGAGACGTGGCAAATGGAGTTTAATGGGGATAAGTGTGAGATTGTTCACTTTGGAAGAAGTAACAGGAATGCAGCGAAATTTGTTATTAGTAAAATTCTTGGCGGTGTAGATGAAGCGAGTGATTTCAGTGTCGATGTGCATAAATTCCTGAAAGTTGCCACCCAGATTGATAGGGTTGTTAAGATAGGTTATGCTGTATTGGTGTTTATTGGTAAGGGGATTACGTTTCGAAGCCATGAGGTCCTGCTTCAGAGATCCAAGTTACTGGGAAGGCTGCACCTGGAGGATTGCATGCAGTTCAGGTAACTGCATTATAGGAAGGATGTGGAAGCTTTGGAAAGAGTTCAGAGGAGATTTACTAGGATGTTGCCTGGTATTCTGGGAAGGTCGTATGAGGAAGGGCTGAGGAACTGAAGCTGTTTTTTATTGGAGAGAAGGTTGAGAGGCGACTTAACCAAGACATATATAGGGAGGACAGTGAGAGCATTTTCCTCGGATGGTGAAGGCTAACACGAGGGGACATAGCTTCAAATTGAGGGATGACAGATTTAAGACAGCTGTCAGATGAAGTTTATTTACTCAGAGTGTAGTAGGGGCGTGGAACGCATTGCCTTTGACAGTAGTAGACTCGCCGACATTAAGGGCATTTAAATGTTCAGTGGAGATACATAGGGGTAATAATGTAACAGTGTAGGTTAGGTGGGCATCAAATTAGTTTCACAGGTCAGCACAACATCGAGGGCCGAAGGGCCTGTCTGTACTGTGTTGTAACATTCACGGTTCTATGTTCTATGAAAGTGGCCACCAAGGTTGATAGGGCCGTTAAGAAGGCATATGGTGTATTAGCTTTTATTGGTAAAGGGATTGAGTTTTAGAGCCATGAGGTCATGTTGCAGCTGAACAAAGATCTGTTGCAACTGCACTTGGAGTGTTTTGTACAGTTCGGATCACTGCATTACAGGAAGGATGTGGAAGGATAGGAAAGTTTGCTGAGGAAATGTAACAGGATGTTGTCTGGTCTGGAGAGAAGGTCTTATGAGGAAAGGCCGAGGGACTTGAGGCTGTTTTCTTTGGAACGAAGAAGGTTGAGGGTGACATAATAGAGCCATACAAGATGGTCAGAGGATTAGACAGGGATGGACAGGGAGGGCACTTTTTTCTTGGACGGTGACGGTTAACACTAGGAGACGTACCCTTATGTTGATGGGTGATAGATACAGGATAGATGTCATACGTAGGTCCTTTACTCAGAGAGTAGTCAGGGAATGGAATGCCCTTCCTGCAACTGTAGCAAACTCGCCAACGTTAAGGGCATTTAACTGGTTGTTAGATAAAAATGTGGATCATGTTGGTTAGGTGGGCTTCACATTGGTTTCACAAGTCGGTGCAACACTGAGAGCCAAAGGGCATGTGCTGTGCTGTGATGTTCGATGTTCTATGTTCTATTTTCTATGAAGCATAACACACAGACAGATTATTGTGTATTTCGACAGAGTGAGGCATACAGGGTTACAGTTGCACAGGAGCTGCACAAATGCAACATCAGCATTAGATTCAAAATTAGAGACGTCCATTCAGCAGTTTAAGAACAGCAGGGAAAAATCTGTGATTGTGTGTGTCGAAGCTTCTCAATCTTCTGCCTGTTGGAAGAGGTTAGAACAGATTCTGACCAGGTGGGAGGGGTCTTTGATGGTGTTCGCTGTCTTTCTGCAGCATCAAGATCTATCGATGGAGTAGCTAGATGGAAGGTTGGCTTGTGTCATGGTCTGGGCTGTGTTCATAACTTTCTGTACTTTCTTATGATCCTGGACAGAGCTGTTACCGTATCAAGCTGTGATGCACTCAGATATTCCTATGGTCCAGGTATAAACGTTGGGGAGAATCCTTACGAATGTGCTGAATTTCCTTAGCCTCCTGAGGAAGAAGAGTCGTTGATTCGAAATCCATGATGTCCTCTGTACATCTCCATGCAGTCCTCTTTGGACCTCAACGAAGTCCAATGCAGACTGCCACACAGTCTCCTATAAACCTCTATAGAGTCTTTATACCCCTCCATACAGTATCCTATACCCTTCCATACAGTCTCCTGTACACATCCATACAATCCCCTATACCGCTCCATGCTGTCCTCCACAGACCTCCATACAATCTTCAAGAGACCTCCATGTAGTGGAGGTATGGAGGTGATGGCCTTCTGGTTTTATCACGAGACTATCTCTCCAAAATGTCAGCCAATGATCTGGGGACTCAGGCTTGAATCCTGCCACAGCAGATGATGGAATTTGATTTCTATTGAACAAAATCTGCATTGAAGAGCATGCTGATGACCATGGCCAAAATCATCTGGTTCACTCTAAGATCATATTAGTTTGGTTTGGTTTGGTGTTTTGACAGTCTGGTTATTCACTGAAAACAGTCAGGAAGGTTTAAATCTGCTGGACCCAAAGGAAATAAGGAAATAAGGAAATAAGGGAGGCTTATAACTGAAAGAGGCAGCGTACAAAGTGGCAAGAATATCAGGAAATGGGAAGATTGGGAAAACTTTAAGCATCAGTTGAGAGCGATAACAAGAGCAATAAAGAAAAGTAAGATAGAACATGAGAAAAACAACTCACACAGAATATAAAGACAGGTAGCAAAAGTTTCTATAAAAATATAAAATGAAGAAGAGCGGCTGAAGTAAAAGTTGGTCCTTTAGAGGATGAGAAGGTCATTTAGTTATGGGATATGATGAAATGCCCGAGGCATCGAACCGGTATTTTGTCTCCTGCTTCACAGTGCAGGACCCTGATAACATGACAGTAATTCACAAAGAGATGAAGGCAGATGAGGACCTGGGAACAATCATTGTTATGGAAGAGCTAGTTTTGAATGAGCTCATTGAGCTAAGCATAGATAAGCCTACTGGCTCTGATGGAATACATCCCTGGGTACTAAAAGAGATAACAGAAAAAATGGCACATGTACTGGTGGTAATTTTCTAAAATTTGCTGGACTCTGGGTCAGTCCCAGCAGATTGAGAACAGTAAATGTAACACCACTGTTTAAAAAAGGAGATAAACAAAAGATGGGGAATTATAGGTTGGTTAGCTAAACATCTGTAAGAAGGAAGATGCTTGAGTCTACTGTCGAGGGTATCTCGACAGAAATTGTCCCAAGGGACAGGCGCAGCATGGATTCATGAAGTGCAGGTCATGCTTGACAAATCTTTTGAAATTCTATGAAGACAACGTGGACCCAGTGGATGTGGTGGACCTAGATTTCCAAAAAGTCTTCAACAAGGGACTGCCCAAAAGGCTGCTGCATAAGATAAAGATTCATGGCGTTACGGGTAAAGTATTAGGATGGATAGAAGATTGGATGATGAACAGGAAGCAAAGACTGGGGATAAATGAGTGTTTTTCTGGCCGACAACTAGTGACTAGTCAGTGTGCCTCAGGGATCGGTGTTGGGATAGCAATTACTTACAATTTATATTGATGATTTGGTGTTGGGGACCAGGTGTAGGGTGTCAAAGATTGCAGCTGATACTAAGATGAGTGGCAGAGCCAAATGTGCAGAGGATGGTGAAACTTTGCAGAGGAACATAGATACACTGAATGAGTGGGCTGAGTGAGTGGGCAAAGATCTGGCAGATGGAATACAATGTTAATAAATGTGAAGTCATCTATTTTGGTCGGAGTAACAGTAAAACATATTATTATTTGAATGGTAAAAAGTTGCAGCATGCTGCTCTGCAGAGGGACCTGGGTGTCCTTGTGCATGAATCACAGAGGGTTGGTTTGCAGATGCAACATGTAATTAGAAAGGAAAATGGAATTTTGTCCTTTATTGCGAAAGGGATTCAGTTTAAAAGCAGAGAGGTAATATTGCAGCTGCACAAAGTGCTGGTGAGGCTACACCTGGAGTACTGTGTGCAGATTTGGTCTGTATAATTGAGAAACGATATACTGGCAGTGGAGACGGTGCAGAGGGGGTTCCTCAAGGAGACTAGGTTGATTCCAGGTTTGAGGGAGTTGGTTTATGAGGAAATACTGAGGGGATTAGAATTATATTCATTGGGATTCATAAGAATAACGCGGGGGCGGGGTTCTTCTGCAAAAATATAAGATTTTGAATGAAATAGGCAAGATAGAAGTAGAAAGGATTTTTTTAGTGGCGCGTGAAACTAGAATGAGAGGACATGGCCTCAAGATTCGAGGGAGAAGATTCAGTACTAAGTTGAGAAGGAACGTCTTCACCCAGAGGGTTGGTAATCCATGGAATTCCTTGCTCAGGGAAGCAGTTTACACTAGTTCAGTAAACGTTTTTAAACAAAGATTGATATTTTTGAAACAAGAAAGGAATTAAAGGACACAGTGAGAGGACGGGTAAGTGGAGCTGAGGCCATGAAAAGACCAGCCATGATCTTATTGAACGGCAGAGCAGGCTTGAACGGGCAGACAGCCTACTCCTGTTCCTCGTTCTTATGTCTTTGTTATTGGCTGAAGGAACAGCAATTATTCCTCTCACATTTTTTTGAGGAGGTGGCCATTGTATATAACTATCCATTTCTTTGGAACCTCTTAAATATCTCCAGAGGAATGAAACATTCTGGTCAGTTCCTCGATCTGTCCTCTCAGTAACACATAAACATGCAATCCAAGGTGGGTACAACTCCTATCGTCATGGGAAGTACTTTACTGGATTGAAACGTTTCAACTGAACCTGTTTGCTTTGTGACTGCATTTAATGCCAAACTCTGTGGACCATAATTGTGTCCCAGGAGGGTTTCCCTCTTCTATTAATTACAACTTCCTTACAATGTACAAAGATATAGTGTCAGTGACAGCATCACCTCCAGCATCACCCCCAACACTAACAGGGACTGACAGCTCCAGAGACCGGGGGCTCGGGCGAAGAGTGATTCGAATCTGAGCAAAATAGATTGGAAGGTTACAACCATGGGTTGGAATCAGAACACAGAAGATTGGAATTTTACAACAATGGACAGGAGTTTCTTTGCAACAATTGATTATATTTCTGCAAATTACCACTGGATGTCATTAACTACTCGGATCCGTTATATACTCCTGGTTATTCAACGTATTTGGTATCCCATTCTTGTTATTGTTGGTGTTCCTGGTAAGTCTCTAGCCCTGCTATTAGCTCTATAAGTCATGACTAACTGCATCGCTTTTCCTGCTGGTTACTCTGTCCTCCTTGCTGCTGTTGCTCTTGCTACTGCTGAGGATATATCCACCCATTAGATCTGCAAATCATGTTTCACTCTATTAATGTTCTTGTCATTCATCCTTATCCATTGACGCTCACCCCATCCTTGGCCAAGTCATGAGGATCAGTGAGATTGTTCAGAATCTTACCAGGGAGAAAGTGAGGAATGCAGATGCTGGAGATCAGAGCTGAAAATGTGTAGCTGGAAAAGCGCAGCAGGTCAGGCAGCATCCAAAGAGCAGGAAAATCGACGTTTCGAGCATAAGCCCTTCAGTTGATTCTCCTGCTCTTTGGATGCTGCCTGACCTGCTGCGCTTTTCCAGCAACACATTTTCAGAATGTTATCAATCCATTTCGAGTCAAAGAGTTAGAGAATTGTACAGCGGGGAAACAGACCCTTCAGTCCAACTCATCCATGCTGACCAGATATCCCAACCTCATCTCGTCCCATTTGCCAACACCTGGCCCATATTTGTCTCAACTCTTTGTATTCATATAACCATCCAAATGCTGTAATTTTACAACAGCCTCCACCACTACTTCTGGCACCTCATTCCATGTACGCACCACTTTCTGCATGAAACAGTTGCACCTTAGTTTCCTTTTAAACTTTTCCCCTCTCACCCTAAAACTATGCCATCCAGTTCTGGACACACCTGTACCAGGGAAAAGACCTTGTCTTTTTATCCTATCCAGACCCCTCATGATTTTTAAAACTGTACAGTCACCTCTCAGTCTCCAAGACTGCAGGGAGAACAGCCCCAGTCTATTCAGACCCTCTTTCTAGCTCAAAACCTCCAACCCTGGCAACATACTTGTAACCTATCTCAGGTTTCTCAACATCCTTCCAATAGGAGGGATTTGAACCCAAGTTTTGTCAACCTCATGCTCATTCTTGGCACTGATGTTGGCCACCATTTCCACAGTCGTGTCTCATCACAGAGACCTTTTCAGTCAACTCACCTTCTCAGTTCTGCATCCTGACCAACATATCCAAGCACGCCACCCACCATCCCCATCAGGAGTAAACAAGTATGCTCTCTCAAGATTAGCAGCCAAGAAAACAGAGTTATAGGTAAACTGGGGACTTTCAGAGTGTGCCTTGCATTGATTCTCAAAGTTGTTGCTCAATTACGATTAACTTACCTGGATAATGCCTGGTCTTGGACTTGTTATTTGTTTCACCACTTGTTTGCCAATCCATTCCCATGCTCCAAGTGACCTGTGATCCCTCTTTTGTTCAAACTGCTGAGTGGGTCCAAACCAATGTCTGACAAAAATCCAAAGCCAGGCAAAGTCTCGGTGCCATGCCTGTTGGCGATGAGAGAGTGTTCCTGTATTTGTACTGGAGAAGGTTAACTCCCACACAACTTTATTCAATGACCTGCTCAACCCCACCTGCAATACTCCTATCTCCACACTACTCTTTCATGTAGTTAACCACACAAAGGAGTCAGCACAGTTAATGGGAGAGCCGTGGGGAGAGTTGTCGAACAGAGAAACCAAGGGGTGCAGGCACGTAGTACCATGAGAGTGGCATCAAAGGTAGACAGGGTCATGAAGAGGGCATTTGGCAAACTTGTACCAAGAGAGTGATTTAAGGCGAGAAAGAAAGGTTTAGAACGGACCTGAGGGGCAACTTTATCACGCAAAGTGTGGTGTTTATATGGAAAGAGCTACCAGAAGAAGTGTTAGTGTTTGGGACAAAGGCAACATTTAAAGTAATTTTGAACAGATATATGGATAGGAAAGGATCAGAGGGATATGGCATAAATATAGGCTAGTAGGACTAACTCAGTTCAGGAAATATGGTTGGCATAGACCAGTTGGACAGTAAGGTCTGTTTGTGTGCTCTTTGACACTATGGCTCAGAGCTGAGACACGTGGCAGGAGGATTTGCAGGAGAGAACATTAAGCAGATACCAATCAGTCATTTAGACCCCACTACATACCCAATCGCATTCATCTCCCATGAGCAACAGTGGCTGTTTTACACTGTTTCCAGCCTGGCTAAGCCTTATGCGGAGATACCAACATCAGTGAGAATGCAGAAACTATCTGAGGCTATAGCTATAGTACCGTCCAATCAATACCTTTGACTGAACAAGATGGTCCACTGTCTAAACCTGATGGTGGTCTTACAGAACTCGGTCTAGTCACTGACAAAGCTATTTGTTTAAATAGGGCAGGGAAATGAGATTGCTAGGGAGAACATGGAAAGGTCTGTACTTGGGTGGATGGCAGGAGAGATTAAATGACAGCAAGAATTGTCATGAAAGATACAATGGTAAAGAGAGAAAAATATATCTTGAAGAAGTATAAATCCAAAACCATAATTCTGTCGCGACAACAGAACGGTTTCGAGCTTTTGATCTGAAGTTGTTGAACTCAATGTTAAAAGTAAACATTGTGCCATTATTTGTGAAACACCTTTGATGATGATTTTGGATTTTCTTATTGATAACTTTTGCTCCTTTATTGGTCTGGTACAATCTCATTTTGCTTTTCATTTTCATCCCTTCTCCCATTTAATGTCTCCTGTCTCCCGGGTTACCGCAGATCATTTCATTTGTTGCCCCTTCCTGTCCACGATTGGTTTAAATCCTGTTTCATTACATTTCCCGTTCTGACGAAAGGTTATCAACCTGAAATGTTAATACGGTCTCCCCACAGGCACTGCCCGAGCATTTCCTGCATTACCTATTTGCTTTCTATCGTCGTCGTTTTTTTTTCCTTCTTGTCCTTACTGTAAAGATTTTAACCAGATTAAAACTGATATAACTTCTGACCGTTGCTAACATGTCATTGCAAGCCATACGTCAATTACAATAATACACCAAGGTGGCAGAACTAATCGAACGCAAATTTCAGTTGGATTAGCTCCAAAAACAATGAGTATAATGAGCATTTTCACAAGTTTCACAGTCTTGATTATATTTCCCACAAAAGATACAACGTTGTGATATTGAACAAAGAGCAGTGATCAGTTGTTGCACTTATAATAGAACACCTGTCCTCAAACTGTAGTCCTCAACCTTGTCCCTTAACTGCAGCCTATCGCTGCCTTTCCCTCAGCATATATCCTAAGTGTCTTACAAACCATTACTTTATACACAGTTTGCCACTTGTTCTGTGTTATATTGAGTAAAGCTCTGTATCTACTCAATCAGTTGATTAATTTGTTTCCTAACTGTCCTTTTCGTGATAATATGCTGGTTTTGAAATCCATTTCTCCTTGTTGTTTATTTATTAAAATGACCAATTAGTGAGACTACGATGCACTTGTCCCTTTTCATGCCTGTTTTGGCTGTTCCAGTCTACAGTTGTTCCTGGTTAATATGCAATCCATGTTCTATCAACTTTGAAATAAAGAATATTTAAATCATCTGAATTAATCTTTTCCAACATCTTAATGCATCATTAACTTGTATTAAATTGTAACTCATGTTCAGTTGAGCCGATCCATTTCACTTCTCTGGCTCTATTACATACAGAATACAATTTGATACTGAACAATATGATCACTAATTTGGCAGTGCCATAATAAAATGAATCCAGCACTGAGGAAGAGAGACCTATGACCAGTTTGAGATGTTTTGCAATCCAAGACCTTTCGAAAGTCTCGCCATTCACCACGGGGTTGAGAAAGCATTCCCAGAATTGCATTGAGGTCACTCAAAACAGTTCCTGAGACTTCGGATAAATTCTGTCAATATTAATGGAAAGTTATAAAATGATTGAACTAAAGTTAAATACTGCAGATGCTGTAAATCCAACATAAGGACAGAAAAGGCTGGGAGTGCTGACAGAACATCATCACACTGAAATGTTATCTTAGCTCTCCATAGGTTTAGCCCGACCTAATAAATTATTAGAATGTTGCTGTAAATTTGGATCACTAAATATCCTGTGAAAGAGAGTATGTTGAGCTGATGGTTTCCATTTCTGACAAATAATAAATTGTCAGGTCCCATTCCTAGTAAGTAATTAATTGATAGTTGATGGAGAAGGAACGTTGATCAGGTTGTATTGAGACAATGAAAAGGGATTAAATGATTATTGAAATCGGATCAATGTGCAGGGTGATGGGGAATGGCAAGTGGTTCTCATTAAGTCCAAACTTGTAGACAGACCATGCAAATCTGATGGGATGAATGGCTTCCTTCTGGTAACGGGTTGATTATTAAACAAGATCTCCCTTTTCATTTCCTGGGTATGTAGGCTGCATGCTAGACTGTGCTTCAGTAGAGGTTATCTCATGTTCACCAGGAGATAACAGAAGAAACAGCTCAGGCACTGTCTATAGCAACGGTTCTGAAAATAACTTGTCAGTGGTTAATAGCTCCAATACTCGCCATGCTCTGAGTTGAACTGTTCCAGTACAAAACTGGCAACCACCTTTTCATATAGGGATTTAAACAGGTAAATTTCGTAGTGTAGAAAAAAGCAAATACAAATCATTACAACCCCATTAGTCTGATCAGAAATAAGAACATGGTGGAAGGTGTCATCAAGAGTACTATCCAGCTGCACTCCCTCAGCAATAACTTATTCACTGGTGTCCAGCTCTGCAGAGTTGCCCAGCACCAGACCTCATAACAACTAATATCCAAACAAGGACAAAAGAGCTGCACTCCTGAGGTGAGAGAGTCTGCACTTGACATTAAAACAGGAAGTGACCAAGTCTTTCCTGAAAGAAACCTAAAATAACGAGAAATGGGATGAACCTCTCATTGGTTGGAGTCATTCCTGGCACATTGGAGGATGGTTGTGATTGCTGGAAGTGAGTCACCTCAGCTCCAGGACATCTTTGCAGGTGTTCCTCGGGGAATTGTCCTCGGCCCAGTTACCTTCAACTGCTTCATCATGGACAATCCCACCATCATAAGGTCAGCATTCAGGATGTTTGTTGATTGTTCCACAAAGTTTAGTCCCCTTTCTCTCTTGTTAGACACTATCAAAGAGTGTGGTGCTGGAAAAGCACAGCCACTCAGGCAGCAACCGAGGGGCAGGAGAATTAACGTTCCAGTTATATGCCCTTCATCAGGAATGTCGAGTTTCCTGTTCCTCGGATGCTGCCAGACCAACTGTGTTTTCAGCACCACACTCTTTGACCCGGATGATGTCTGTCCAACAACTCTCAAGAAACTTGATAATAAAGCAGTGCCCTTGACTGGAAACACATCCACAAACTTTGCCAACTTCCACCATCAATGCACCCCAGCAGCAATGTGCCGCATGTGGAAGATGTGTAAGAGCCCTTTGATAGAATTTTCGAAAGTAGAAACCTCTACCATCTCAAATCAATCAGCTGCACAAGGAAACTACCTCTGAATAGGAATAGGTGTCAGACTATAACATAAACTGAGATACCCCTGTATTAATCATCCTTGATTGCATGATGATCAGGAGCAGAATACGTGTGATGATACCCACCATGATCACCAGATACGAATGAAGGAGAACAGGGGCTGATTCTTCCAAACTGATTCTGAATGACACTGTAAAGATGAAGAACAGGAACCTGGATGTTTCCATCACCCCAATACAGGGTCACTGATCTCTGTTCCCTTTCAGAAGCTAAAGCATATCTCTCATGCTCTTTGTGATATTTCCTGTATTCCTTTGCTGACATTTCAATAACCTGTCATGGTAGTGTCAATCTTCCCATCATTTGTTATAAACTGCATTTCCTCATTTTCTGTTTCATCCCAAGTATGAGTTCATATTTTTTTGGCTTTCTTTTGAACCAGTAGATTGGCAGAACATAGGAATAAATATCTCAATACATTTTTCAGAAAGAGAGACACAACTAGAAATTTCATAATGTACTCTGTTAATTGGTAGCATTTTCAGAAGATTGATTATTTTTTCTTGTTTATTTTCCTTCCTCACAGTGAACACCATAACAATTATAATTCTGTTACAAGGAAAGTGTGATCTGTCAAAATGTGTCACTCGATACCTGGTGGCGATGTCAGCAGCAGATATCCTGGTTATTATCCTCGATCCACTATTGAGACACATTCCAATTGTTTATAAGCGAAATGTACGTTTCATACGGGCCATGCCCATCTGTAATATCCACGCTGTCTTCCTTTTTGCAGCTGCCGACTGTTCTGTCTGGTTTACTGTCACTTTTACCTTTGATTGATATGCGGCCATTTGCTGCCCAAATCTGCGAATTAAATTTTGTACTGAGAAGACAGCAGCAGTGGGTCTGGGAACAGTGACTGTGCTGAGTGGTTTGAAGAACATTTTCTGGTACTTTATGTTCACATCTCAGTATTCGCTGAGAAACCTCCCCTGGTTTTGTTTAGCATCAACTGGTATACTCTCATCTCCAGTCTGGATAACAATCGAGTTCCTTCATTATATCCTGACGCCAGCCGTGCCATTTGTTCTGATTCTGCTGCTCAATGCTTTAAGTGTCAGGCACATTTTAGTGGCCAGCAGAGCCCGCAGGAGACTTCGGGCTCACAGCAGTGAGGAGAATCCCAGTGACCCAGAAATGGGGACTCGAAGGAAGTCCATCATTTTATTGTTTGTTATCTCTGGGAATTTCATCTTGTTATGGTCAGTGTTCACTGTATTCTCTCTATGGAAACGCATGTTTCAGATGGGGTATCGGGGCATACATTTACATTATTTTGTACGTGATATTGGATTCATTCTCCAGCTCCTAAGTTGCTGCACAAACACTTGTATATATGTCGTGACCCAGACTAAGTTCAGGAAACAGCTGAAGAACATGGTAAAATACCCTTTTGCTCGAATTGTGAAATTCATTAAATGATGAGGGAGTTTGAAGAATTCAGTTTCAGATTCTATGCAATCCATTTATGTGGGGTCATTGATACAGACACAGTGAGGGGAATCTGCCCTCCCCAATCTTTGTGATACAGACTGAGAGTGTTCAGTTGGCAGTCCTGGTGATCTACTACAGACACAGAGTAAATGGTCTGTTGTCTCTGGGCCAATGATATAGACACTGTGCATTCAATCTACTCTACCCAATGTACGTGACACTAATACATTAGGGACAATCTGCCCTCTCTTGGCTTTGTGACAGACACAGTGAGTTTGGTCTGCTCTCTCTGGGATACATGTGAACATACTGAAATGAATAAGGAGTGCGTCAGTTAGCCCTTGAGTCTGATCTGCCATTTGATCAGCTCATGATTGATCTAACTACTGTCATAATCCCCTTTTCCACCTGCTTTCCAACCCTGGTGAAGAAGTCACATAATATTTCCATACAAGTCATCAATGAGCCTGCCCCCATTGTTATCTGGAAGATCCTTCTACACACTATTGTACAGTGAGGTGAATCACATGTTGTATGTGCTGCTACAAATAATTGGTCAGTTTTAAAAGGAATTTTACAGAGTTAACTCAACTATACGTGAGGCAAGACAGCGTCTCTGAAATAGTAAACAATATTTGATTGTGTTAAGTTTCCTTCAGTAAAGCTGACTCATCTGACAACAAAACTCTATTGAAAGAACATGCAAGAGATACAAATGTTCTGAAACAATAAAACCGAGGATTCTGCTCCACCATTTAATCATGGCTGATAGGTTTCTCGAAACAATTCTCCCACTTTCTCCCTGTAACCCTTGATCCTTTTGATACTCAATAACCTATCGATTTCAGTCTTAAATATACTCAATGACCTCGTCTCCACAGCCTTCTGTAACAATGAATTCCATAGATTCACCACTCTCTGGCTGAAGACGTTTCTCTGTATCTCCATTCCAAAAGGTCTTCCCTTCACTCTAAGAATTTGCACTTGGGTCCCCGTCTCTCCTCCCATTGAAAACATCTTCCCAAAATTTACTCTGTCCAGGCCATTCGGTATTCTTCAGGGTGGAGGTTTGCTCGCTGAGCTGTAGGTTTGATATCCAGACGTTTCATTACCTAGCTAGGTAACATCATCAGTGGCAACATCCAAGTGAAGCGAAGATGTTGTCTCCTGCTTTCTATTTATATGTTTGTCCTGATGGGGTTCCTGGGGTTTGTGGTGATGTCATTTCCTGTTCGTTTTCTCAGGAGTTGATAGATGGTATCTAGATCTATGTGTTTGTTTATGGCGTTGCGGTTGGAGTGCCAGGATTCTAGGAATTCTCTGGTATGTCTTTGCTTAGCCTGTCCCAGGATAGATGTGTTATCCCAGTCGAATTGATTTTTTTTTTGCTCCCTACCTTTTATCTTAGCCTGCTTGGCACACCTTCCTCATTCCTGAAGAAGGGTTTATGCCAGAAACGTCAATTCCCCTGCTCCTTGTGTGCTGCCTGACCTGCTGCGCTTTTCCAGTAACACATTTTTCAAATCACACCCTTCACAGTGGATTCATGGATCACAACCACGACTGAGGCTAGCTTGATCGTTCTGTCATTTTCCATCATTTGCCTTAGTGCATTCTAAATATTTAAATTATTTTATATATAATTGAATATTTAAACTTCTTCATACTTATTTCTTTTTTGTTGCCCTCTGTTGGTCTTTGCATACTTCTGGATCTTCTGGTTTCCCACTGACCTTCGTCACATGATGTGCTTTCTCTTTTGCTTTTATGCTGTCCCTGACGTCCATAGTCAGCCATGATTGCCTCATCCTCCCTGTACATGCTTCCTTTTCCTGGGTATGAATCTCTGCCGTGTCTCCTGAATTACTCCCAGAAACCCCTGCCATTGTTGTTCCACTGTCTTTCCTGCTCGACTCCTCTCCTGGTCAATTCGACCCTCTCAAATAACAGTGCAAATTCAATCAAATTATGATCACTGCTTCCGAAGTGTTCTTTCACCTGAAGGCTCCCTTAACAAGTCTGTCTCATTGAACAGCACTAAATACACACAACTCCACCACAAGCTGCTGCAAAAAGCCATCAGTAGACATTCCACAAATTCCTTTCATTGCAACCAATACTAACCTGATTTTCCCAGTCCACCTGCATTTTGGAATCCTCCATGATCACTGTAACTTTGCCTTTCTGACACATCTTTTCTGTCTCCTGGTGTATGTTGCACCCCAGCTCCTGACAACTGTTTGGAGGTCTGTACATAACTCCAAACATGTTTCTTTTTAATTTGCGGTTCTTCAGTTCTATCCACACAGATTCTACGCAATCTAACCTTACTTTGTTTCTCTCTATTGATTTAATTTTGTTTTTTACTGATAAGGTGTCACCATTCCCTCAGCCTAGCTGGCTTTTCTTTTGATAGGATGTGTATAATTGAACATTCTTCTTCTAATCCTGAACCCCTTACAGCCAAGTGTATGTGATCCCCACCATGTCATACCTGCCAATTTCGATCTTCATCACAATCTCATTTCCCTTATTCCTTATCCTGTGTGCATTCAGATAAGACACCTTCAGTCCTGTACTAAGTGTCCCTCTTCTTATTGCCATTCAATTGTCCAGTTATCCTCATCATAAAAAAACATCATTAATATTTATTTGTCAAGTTATTATCCAGTCATTATTCAGTAATGTTTTTGAATTATTTATACTTCAATTCCAGCACAATGTAAGTGTTTCTAAAGCAGTTTTTTTTTGTTGCGAACCATCGATTGATGTGGTTCTGTCCTGGGAATCAGTGCAGCTGTGTGACTGTACAGGATGGCTTCGTTTATGTAGACTGTTTTGGTAAGAAAACATTGGCCTTTTTTTCATAGTGTATGATTAACAAATTGTGTATGCTTGTTAAACTTTCCTAAAAATAGCACGTTTTTACATTAAATCCTATAAATCCAATTACTTGCAATGTTCTCGATATATGAAGGCCCTGAGAACTGTTACCTAACTGGAACCAAAATCTCCACCCAGCCCCTCCCACCGTGTCATGGTCACTGTGGGTTGTCCTTATGACACTGAATCAGTATAAACCCTTATAAACCCTTTCAGACCCATGTACAACATGTGATTTCATTTATTGTTGTCACATGTAACTAAGTGCACTGAAATGTTTCGTTTGTGAGTGGTAGAGGTGCATCATAACATACAGACTGATTATTCTTTACTAAGACAGAGTGAGGCATACAGGATTACACAGGTGATACACAAATGCAAGATCAGCATTAGATTTGACGTTAGAGTTCCATTTAGCAGTGTAAGAACAGCAGGGAAGAAGCTGTGGCTGTGTGTGCTTAAACTTCTGCATTTTCTGCCTCGGAGAAGAGGTTGGAAGAGAGTCTGACCGGGTGGGAGGAGTCTTTGATTGTGTTCGCCGTCTTTCCATGGTATCACGAACTATAGATGGAATCGATAGATGGAAGGTTGGCTTGTGTCATGGTCTGGGCTGTGTTCATAACTTTCTGTAGTTTCTTATGGTCCTGGACAGAGCTGTTACCGTACCAAGCTGTGATACACCCAGATAGAATGCTTTCTATGGTGCAGCTATAAACGTTGGGGAGAGTCCTTACGAATGTCCTGAATTTCCTTAGCCTCCTGAGGAAGATGATGCATTCTTGTAGCCTCTATGAAGTTATCTATACACCACCATTCTGTTCACCTCCATTCAGATCTCTGTACGTCTACATTGAGTCCTCTATACATCTCTATTCAGTGCCCCTTCCTCTTCCACGCACTCCGCCATACTCTTCCATGCAGTTTCCAGGCAGTGGAGGCAGGGAGGTGATGGCTTTCTGGTGCTATTATAATACTATCAATCTAGACACTCAGCTAATGCTCTGGGGACCCAGGTTAGATTCCTGCCAAGACAGATGGTGGAACTTGCACTCTATTAAAATTAAATCTGCAACTAATAAAATACTGATGAACTTGGGATAACCCATCTGGATTACCAATATCTGACAGGGATGGAAGACCCCTCCCACCCGGTCAGACTCTCTTCCAACCTCTTATACGAGGCAGAAAATGCAGAAGTTTAAGCACACACAGCCACAGCTTCTTCCCTGCTGTTCTTACACTGCTAAATGGAACTCTAACGTCAAATCTAATGCCGATCTTGCGTTTGTGTATCACCTGTGTAATCCTGTATGCCTCACTGTTGTCCTTACCTGGTCTGGCCTACATGTGACTCCAGACCCACAGCAATGTCATTGACTTTCAATTGCCTGTTCAACTGGCCTGGCAAGCCACTTAGTTGTACCAGTCATTGCAAATTCTCAAAGAAATTAAACTGGATGGATCACCTAGCACCGACCTAGGGAAAGCAAGATGCAGGAACAGTCCTGCCGATCTTGCAAAGTCCTCCTCACTAACATCTGGGGACTAGTGCCAAAATTGGGAGAGGGGTCTCACAGTCTAGTCAAGCAACAACCTGACATATTCACACTCACAGAATCCTCCCTGACATTGTATATCCCAGTCACCACCATCACCATCCCTGGATATGTCCTGACAGACCCAGCAGTGGAGGCAGCACAGTGGGTTGTGTCCTTGGCAAAATCATCACCAGCTGCTTCAGCATAAGTTCCACAAAAGCACCTTCCCTCCATCATAAGATTAGAAATGTGGATGTTCACCGATGATTGCACAATGTTCTAGCATAATTCATGGCTCCGTGGATATTGAATCAATTCAAGTTCGAATGCAACAAGATCTGGATAATGACTGTGGTATGTTATATTCACAGCACACAGCTAGGCTATGACCATCACAAGTAAGAGACAATCTAACCACTGTCCCTTGACTTTCAGTGCTGTGACCATCACTGAATCTCCCAATACCTACATCCTGTGGGTTATCATTGACCAGAAACTCCACTGGACTCACCACACAAACACAGTTTTTACAAGAGCAGTTCAGAGGCTAATGCTGAGTGACTCACCTCCTGACTCACCAAGACACAAATCAGGAGTGTGCTAGAATACTCCTCACTTGCCTGATGATTAAAGTTACAACAACACACAAGAAACTTGACACCATCCAAGACAAAGCATCCCTCTTGATTGGCACTGCATCCACAAGCATGCACTCACTCCATCTCTGAGGCTCGTTGGTAGCTGTGTGTCGTATCTACAATATGCACTGTAGAAAATCACCAAGTATATTCAGACAAAACATTCCAAACTCACAACCATTTCGATCGAGAAGGACAAGGGCAGTAGATATATAGGAATGCCACTAACTTCAAGTTCCCCACCAAGTCCATCACCATCCTGACTTGGAAATACATTGCCGTTCATTCACCATCGCTGGGTCAAAATCCTGGAATTCCCTCCCTAATGGCATTGAAGGTCAACACACAACAGATGATCTGCAGTGGTTCAAGATGGAAACTCACCTGGACCTTCTCAAGGGGCAACTAGGGACAAACAATAAATATTGGCCCAGCCAGCAATGCCCAGATGCCACCAATGAATAAATAATGTCCTCTACACACCTCCATGCTGTCCTCCATACAGATTCATCCCCTTGCACTGTGAGATACTCTGACTCGTGACACGGTGAATGCCTGTCACTCTGCACTAAACACTGAGATAAACCAGACAGCCCACAAGTAAACACAAACAGAATGAGCCTTTAGAAAGTTAGCTCAGAGCCAGACGGTGCATCATGTTGCTGCATAAAATGTGCCCATGCCCCTGACTGTGAACCAACCTGGCAGAAGCTGGTACGACATCACTGTCTCTGAGCTCCACAGTGAAGGGTGAGTTAATCTGAAAGCAGCCAGAATGATGTGGTGAGGCTGAGGTTTGGTGATGCCCACACCCACCAACAATGCTGTGCTCTGGTGGGAAGATACGTATCTGTGACAATCATACACACGAATCAGAACCCATTTAAATTTCTGGGGAAATTTAAGGGCAAAAATGCGGTCTGTTCAGATGGAGCTTGTTGCTTTAGCTATTCAATTTGAAAATTGTGCATGTGGCAGGATGACAAAACATGATTGTGGATGCATTGGTGAGACTTGAATGAGAAATAGAGGCATTCATGGCAGGAGTAAAATAGACTGAAACAAAACGTATCAATGCATGTTTGTGTGATTGTTGTCATTGTAATGTATGTGTCAGTTATAAAGTACAAAAACGTTTAAAATTAATGGGTTTTAAATGAAGCCAGTTTTGGTTTTGTGGGTTCATTTCATTTTAGGGTGAGTACAATGATGCTGCTCATTTACACAAGGTGATGTCATACTTGGTTTTAGTTTCAAAAGATTGTAAAACACAGAGTCTGAAAAGACTGAGGTTGAATGGGTTTTTGGGCCAGTTTGATTAACGAATAACAGATACTGCCTCAGGCAAAAGGCTTTCAGGTTTTAACGAATGGAAGTGGAGAGGCCAGTTCTTACAGCTCAGCTTACCTGTGGTTTGGTTTGAGTTTTGACAGTCTAGCTAGTCATTGGGAGATATCAAGATGTTGTAAAGCTGCTGGACCCAAAGGAGCAGGTCCATGCTGATCCTCCTCTCTCTCTCTCTGACATCTCTTCTGGAAGACCCTGTGTTTAGTTTACCTATGGATCCCAAGGGTGTTTAAAGGGTTTTGTTGTAAGTATTTGAAACAGCATTATTAAGTTGGTTTAATATGTTGGACTTTCATGTCACGAGTTACAGTATCACACAGTGCAGCGGATGTACCTGTATAGAGGACAGCATGGAGGTGTGTGGAGGGCATTATTTATTCATTGGTGGCATCTGGGCGTTGCTGGTATGCAGTTGTCTTTTGTTTGTGTTTCATTCAGCAATCTTGGAAATAAAATCTGTTTTGTTCAAAATTATGTGGTTTGACCAACTGCATACCTCCTGGGATATCCACATTGCAATTGCTTTAAATATCGAGCATAGTTAGGGTCTTGACTACTTTCTTGAAATGTTTTGAGGGTGTCTGACCTGGTTATAACACTCACCAGTAAAAAATGAGGTCTGCAGATGCTGGAGATCACAGCTGCAAATGTGTTGCTGGTCAAAGCACAGCAGGTTAGGCAGCATCTCAGGAATAGAGATGCTGCCTAACCTGCTGTGCTTTGACCAGCAACACATTTATAACACTCACCAAACTGTCATGGGCAGATACATCTGTCCATGACAGTATTAGAAAAAACGATCACCATACAGTCCTTAAGGAGACAAGGTCTCAGTTTCACATTGAGAATAAACTCCATCATGTTGAGTGGTTCTATCACAATGATAGATGAGACAGACTTCAAACAGATCTAACAACTCAGGAGTTGACACCCATGATGTGATGTGGGCCATTAACAGAAGCACAATCTGTGACCTCATGATCCAACACATCGTCAACTCAACAATGACCATCAAGCCAGGGGATCACCCCTGGGACAATGGAGAGTGCAGGGGAGCATGCCAGCAGTGACACCAGGCACAGCTGAAGATGATGTATCAAACTGGTGAAGCCAATAACTTGGTGAAGCCACCTAACTGAACTACTTGCATGCCAATCAGCATAAACAGCAGTGACAGACAGAGCGAAGAGAACCCATAACGAATGGATCAGATCGAAGCTCTGCAGTCCTGCCACATCCAATCGTGAATGGTGATGGGCAATTAAACAACTCACTGGAGGAGGAGACTCCACAAATATTCCAATCCTGAATGATGGAAGATTCCAACAAATCAGTACAAAAATATAAGGATGGACCTTTTGCAGTAAATTTCAGCCAGAAGTACTGCGTGGATGATCCACCTCACCCTCCTCCAATGTTACCCAGTATTACAGGTACGAGGCTTAAGGCAATTCGATTCACTGCACATGACATCTCAAAATGGCTGGATACACTGGCTGCTGCAAAGGCTCTCGGCACTGACAACATTCCATCAATCATACTGAAGTCATGTGCTCCAGAACTTGTTGCTCCCCAAGCCAAGATGTTCCAGTACAGTTACAACATTAGCATTTACTCAACCATGTGTAAAATTGCCCAGTTACGTCCTGTATATATTAATCATAGTGACATAGAACGGCACGAAATGAAGTTGTCGGCCCTCACTCGAGAGATTCAGAATTTGCTGTTTAATCCAGAAAGGTGGAAATTGGAAATGCTTTTCATGACAAAATCTAATTTCGTTCTTGCCACATTTCCCCAATTTTCTTGCCTTTGCTCATACCACTCAAGGCAGCAGAAAATTCAACTCCATAAAAATTACTAACAATGTTCTTTTTAAGCTACTTACAGGATTCAGGATCCCACAGTCGCCCAGGCTTGAGTACTTTTGATGTTGTTCTGAGGATGGTGGTAGATTCGCTGTCCAATGTATTGATTCCAAAAGAGACTATTTGAGAAATAAAGCAAATAACTTACCAATCCCGCATACATAATCCTTTTTTTCTTGGTTAGTGGAGAAGGATGAGCGAGAGACACAACCATATTTGTGTTTCGGGTAAAGCAACCACACAAATATATGACCTGACTTACACAGCCATCTTGTGTCCACTCCTGCTCCACCTGTACACAAGGTAAAAGTAGAGGTCCATGATACTCAAGGTAAGCTTTTAATGCTCGATTTACATTCGCAGAAGACCTCTGGTCCTCGCTCCTGCTATAAAAATGGAGGCTACTGATGCTCAAGAGAAGCTTTTAGAGGCTCAACTTATTTTTTCAGCAACCCTCTACTCCTCCCACCCGCTGTTAACATGGAGTCCTCTGATGATCAAGATAAGCTTTAAAATGCTCAGTTTACTTTCCCAGAATCCCCTTGGTACTCCCTCCTGCTGTAAACATTGAAGCCTCTGATACTCAACGTAAGCTGTTAAATGGTCAACTTATTTTCCTAGCTGCCCTCTTGTCCTCCCTCCTGCTGTAAACATGGTGGCCCCGATAGCAATGTAAGCTTTTAAATGCTCCATTTATTGTTTTAGAAGCCCTCTAGTCCTCAGTCCCACTGTAAAAATGAAGGCCATGATACTCAAGGTAAGGTTTTAAATGCTCCATTTACTTTCCCAGAAGCCCACTCGTCCTTCCCCCAACCCCTGCTGTTAAAATGGATGCCTCTGATACTCATACTTTGCAATGCTCAACATATTTTCCCAGCAGCCCTCTGTTCCTCGCTCCTGCTGTAAAGATTGAGGCCCCTGATACTGAAGGTAAGCTTTGAAATGCTCAACTAACTTTCCCATAAGCCCTCTGGTCTTCGCTCGCTCTATAAATGTGAAGGCCCCTGATACTCAAGGTGAGCTTTAAAATGCTCGATTCACTTTCCCAACAACCCTGTGGTCCTGGCTCCCATTGCACTTCCCCATGTGGAGAAGCTATGCCATGTTTTTGCAGCCCTCAACATGTCATCAATGATGATCAGCATCTCGACAAGATCACCCCTACGCCTCTTACCTTTAAACAGACCATTGTTTGCAGCAAACTATCCAGCATTCAGGATAACATTCACCCCAACACCACACAACCCTGCCATGGCAACCTCTGTTGGGCGTGTCAGATCATCGACTTGGACACTACCATCACACGTGGGAACACCACCCACCAAGTGTACGGCAGATACTCTTGTGACTCAGCTAATGCCATCTCCCTCATACGCTGCAGGCAAGGATGCAACAAGGCATGATATATTGGTGAGACAACACAGTCACTACAGCAATGGATGAATAGACAACACGCAACAACTGCCAGACAGGAATGTTCCCTCCCAATCAGGGAACACTTCAGCAGTCAGGGACATTCAGCCTCTAATCTTCAGGTAAGTGTCCTTCAAGGCAGATTTCGCGATGCACAACAATGCAGGATCACCGAGCAGACACTGATAACCATGTTCCATACCCATGAAGCCAGCCTCAACCCAATTCTTTATCTGTGAATTCTTCCTCACTGTCTTGTTGTGACAACATAATCTTGATCAATTGCTCTGATCTCTTCACCTTATTAAGTTTTGAATAACTTATTGCACTCTCTCACCCACACTCTCACACAAACACAGACACAGGCTCACAAACACACACACTCTCTCTCACACATCCACACTCTCTCACACAAATGCACACACATACACAGACTCACATAAACCTTCTCTCACGCATCCATACTCTCACACAAATACACACAATGAGAGACTCACACATACATTCTCTCATAAACACTCTCACACACACACACACACACACACACACACACACACACACACACACACACACACACACACACACACACACACACACACACACACACACACAGACTCACACGGACCCGCATGCACACACACTCACGAATCTACAGGGTGAATCACTTAATTCAAGATATTTGTTTTTTGCAGATACATTCTACTTTTTTTTATCAAAAAGAACACAATTTGTAGTCACAGTCAGCCAATATGATGTCCTATAAATTCCATCTTTTGGAATTAAACCAGTCTGATTCCATGCTAAAACTCTGGGACAGGACCTCGCTCCTACAGTTCAATGTCTGACCTGATGTGTCACCTTTTTTTATCATCCTATCACTGTTTCTGATTGTCCTGACATTGATTTTATAATCACATTGTTGTGTCACCATAGTCTGACTACACCAATAGGGGCAGCTCTTACATTAGGGAGAAGTGACTGGTGGTAATTTAACTTGAGGCCACCAGACCTTAGGCAAGGGAAGAGGTGCAGAAGGAAAGTCCTTCACAGTAGCCTCAGACCGGTGGTAGGAATTGAACCCATGCTGTTGGTATTACACTATTCTACAATATACAATCCAGCCAACTGAGCTGAACCGATTCCTATAAGCACTTTACACACTGTGCCACACCCTTGGTCACCCGCAGAGACATATTACCCAATACCCCAATCACATCAGTTGTATGATCTTTTGCTCTCTCTGCCTTTGATCTCTCAGGCAATAAACTCTGTGTCTTTTCCTTGCTCTCTCCTGGCACCTGATGAAGGAGCAGCACTCCAAAAGCTTGTGTGATTTCAGGTGAACCTGTTGGACTATAACCACGTGTCTTGTGACTTCTGACTTTATATATGTCAAGTATTATTTGTACTACATGATGTTTAAAACATGCAGACTAAATACCAAAAAGCTGCTTTACATCAGCATTTTCATCAATGTGAAAACATTAGGGATTTTTACACACACGTTCATGCACATGATGTGGGCATCATTGAGAAAGATGGCATTTGCTGCTGATGCCGAATTGCCTCTGAGAAGGAAGGAGCAAGGTCAAATGGGGTTACATCAGTGACTGTCATCCCTGTCTTTTAAATATTACACATAGTGAGCAACTTAACTGTTCTTTTTTGTGAGCATGATAAACAATATTTGCTATAGCTAGTTAATATAATCATTTTGCTTGGTTTATGCACTGCAATCAGTGAAAGTTACATCTTTGGGGGTACTTTAAAAGAAATCTGATGGAAGCCTTTCTTAAGTGCTTTAGGAACTTTATGGAGGGACATCTGCTGCTGAATGTTCCTCAGCATGATGAGTGATGCACAGTGTCGATAAGGGATAATTTGTATACCTCAACAAAGAGAAACATCATGTTTGTCTCACTGATCCAGGAAGTACCAATGGATTGCATTGTGTCTGTTTCAAGGATCATGGGGAATGTGTCTCAGAGATGTCAGGGAGAGCAGACAGACCTCAGTGTGTCTTTATCACTGACCCAAGGAGTCTCTATCAAGGATCAGACTGAGGGTACTGCTTTCACTTTGTTCCAGTCTTAATCCACCCGGGTGTTTATTGATCTTCAATGTTCTACTGTAACAACTCTCTCCCTCTCTCTCTCTCTCTCTCTCTCTCTCTCTCTCTCACACACACACACACACACACACAGATGCAGACACACACCCACACGTGCCCCCCCGACACACAGATACACACACAGCCAAACACACAGACACTGAGATACAGACACACACCCACACGTGCTCCCCCCCACACACAGATACGCACAAATGCAGATACACACACAAAGGCACAGACACACACACACACGTGAACCACCGCCCCCCGCCCCCACTGCTCCCCCCGACATACACACGCACACACATACACAGACACACACACACACACACACACACACACACACACACACACACACACACACACACACACACAAACAGAGGAAACAGTGGTTTGCTGGATTAGGAGTAAACATGTGTTGGTTTTATCTTTGAAACAACAGTTCCGTTCAGGAACAGTTCAATTCCTGGCCTTCACATGAGACAGCTATCTTCTTAACAAGCGTCTCAGGCAAAATCTCAAGGAATATTAGGTTCCACGGGCTTCAATCTCACAGCGACAAAGTCACTTCTAATGGAAGAGCCATCTTGGGGGCCATTTTGTTGCCTCTGCCCCACAGTGTGTATTAATTTTTATATTCAGCAAAGGAACTAAGATGAATCTTAATAATAATCATCAATAATATTCAGGTATTTGACCCAATTAATACCAACATAACAAAATACAGTATAAATTAACCATTTATACAACAACTGCAATCTTGTGCTTTAACCGTAACTCTGGATGATCATGTATACCCACACTAGAACTAGGCTGTGCTCCACACCGTGATGTCGCCGGGTCTTCTCTCGATGATTTCAGGGGTATCTTCCTTTCTCAGTGGTTGGTCTCGAGTTACCGTCCTGAGCGTGGTGTTGTGGCAATTCTTAGATTCAAAAGTCTTTGTTCCCTTTTCAGACGGTCTTCAACATTAACCAATGGATCAATCAGGCTTGATCACCCTAATGAATCCGACCGGGCCAGGCGTTGCCATGTCGATGGTAGGGTCATCCTTCGGCCTTCATTCCTCCAAATAACGGTGTGAGGCAACCCCTCCCCTGTGTCTGAAACACTCCTGGATGTTTCTGATCACCCTGAGGATGACATTGCATCGACACCATTCAACCCAAACTACGGCTGTGTATTGTAGAGTCTGCAGCTACCAGGTTATTTACAAACTGTGTCTTGGTAGCTTCAGCCTGCCTGGATCCTGCAGCATGTGGATTAGCACAGCCACTTTGATCAAGTGGTTTCCATTTCCCAGCATGCTTTAATCCTTGTCCATTTAACATCAAATCAATCACAGAATTTGTCCTTTTGAAGGGGTCATCTGGGCACATCTTGCATTCAATTCCTTCATTCAAATCCCCTCATGATGAACCAGAAGATTCTATTAGTTTTTTTTTTCCTGATTACTTGGTGTACCTGCATATTAACATTCAGCGATTCATGTTCCAGGATACCCAGATCCCTCTGCACCTCAGAGATGTACAACCTCTGAACATTCAGATAAGGTGTTTATTTTTAACACTTTCTGCCACAATGGAGACTTTCCCAGTTGCCCACACTGTCCTCCATTTGCTGGATCTTTGCTCGCTTAGCGACACCATCCATGCACCTCATAGACTCCTCATGCCCTCTTCGCAACACACTTTCCAGCTAGCTTTGCGTCATCAGTAAATTTATCTCCATGCCTTCGATCGAACCATCTAAAGCATTTGAGTAAATTGTGAAGAGTTGAGCCCATTGTGTCCAATTACCCCATCTGCTGCTCTTCCCTGTACATCCAGATGTGGGTCCTGATTGCTGACACCAGGAGGTCCCTCTCCTGTCTGAGCAGCTGTCTGGTTTCTGCTGGTCCCTCTGAGTGACAGCGGCCTGGGGAATTTCTTCCTCAGCCAGCTGTGGATCTGTGGTAGTGAGGTGCTCACCAGCTTGTGCTGCCACACTCTCTAAAGCTAATCTTCCCACCGAGGTCTCAGGGTCTGAGCTGGTGGGTGCCTTTTACACCTCATTACTCTCGTCCTCACAGGACGGGGAGGTGGATTGTGTGGGAAATGGCCATGTCCCTGTGGGGGTGGTGGAAATGCTAGACGAACCCAAAATGCACAGAGAGAGAGAGAGAGAGACAGAGAGAAAGAAAGACAGAGAGATAGAGAGACAGACAGACAGTGTCATGGCAACTGGTTGGAAGTGCTGTGCACTGAAAGACACTGACGGAGCAGTTACTGGGAAAGTGGGAAAAAGCTTACCGCAGAGGAACCATCCAGCCTCAAGGACTCAATATTGATCTCCACAGCTTCAGATCTTGACTGTATGATGTCTCTGATTCCTACAATCTCCTTCACACACATACACAGTTTTTTTATTTGTGCCTTATTTACATTGTTTTTTTTACTCTTTCAACCCCATTAACAATTTCTTTATAATCTACACTGGACCTCCACACTACTTCACCTGAAGACCTCCTCTGTGAAAAGTATAAAATAAGCCAATATGCCACCCCTTTCAGCTCTGAAATGAAGCATTAACACTGTTTCTCTATCCACGGGATGCTGCCAGTTCTGCAGCATTCTGTGTTTGCTTTAGTTTTGCAGCATCAGCAAAATTTTGCTTAAAATGATCTTCTGAAGTCTGATCCTGTCCTCCTCACTCTTCACTATCTTTCTATCTCACTTGTTATCTCCAAATCTTGAAATCATGTCCTTTATAAATAACAGATTGGCCTATGTCATTTATATATGCATTATAACATCTCTGATTCTAATATTGGTCATGAGGGAGGAAGAGTATATTTTCTAGCTGTCGATCTACCTGCTAACCAACCTGTCCCCGAGGTGTTATAGCACACCTCTGGAACAGGTAGGATTTCAGCCCAAGATGTCTTGCCTGGGACACTATCACTGCGCCACAAGAGCCCTCTTCCTGCAGCTAATCATTACCTGCTCAGCATTTCTCTCTGAGTTATGTCCCTCAGTCAATGTGAAACTCAGAATGCCAAGGTCCTTCAATTCACATGTTTGAATTTTCCTAATCAGTCAGTTTAATTACACTACACCTTTTGGCAGTCATGATCCTTTTGGAACATGAAACACGCTGGACTCAACTTTTCCAAAGTACTTACCTTTATCGAAGCACTCTATTAAGCACATAATAGCTGTCACTTGTTAAACTCTCCTTCAAAGGAGCAAACCTATATTTTATCTAGAATCATCAGAGGAGCTGTTACAAACATCCAGCCCTCATGGCCCACTCCCATATTTTCATTGTTCCTTTACTCAGCAACCCTCACACATTCTAATGAGACCAGGGAAATGTTTTACTGTACTCTGGGACAAAGGCACTTGTTTGAAACAAATTCAATGAAACAGTTCGTCCAGTGACTGTAATTAATGTCAATCTCTGCAGGCCCGAAGTGAGTCTCTGGATGGATTCCTCCTTCGATTAATAAATGCGTGTCAGCTGCAACATTCCCCAAAACAGACAGAAATGACAGATCAGAATCTGTAATATCACCGTCTCCTGCCTGCTTACGGTTTGCTGCACACTACACCGCCTGTGGGTTTGATTAATCCAGACTCGAGTATTTCACTGGTATCATCTTCAATCCCACAGTGTCAAACCTCAAAAAACCAGAACTCATTCAAAGTTCTGCTGCCCGGTCTGAAGTACCATCAAGTTTGGTTTACCATTTATCTTTGTGCTAATTGATCAAAATAAACTTTCCTGATGCAACAACTTCCCTTTTTATTACTCTCAATTTGAGTTCAAATTCCTTCAAGGCCTGACCTGTCCAATTATTCCCACCCCCGGTCCATTCCCTATTGTCCTGTAAGGACGGTCACAGAGACACAGCACCTCTCCGTTCTCTCCCCATGCATTTCCATTCTGAAAATTATTTTCGTACAATTTGGCTCTCCCTATTCGACATCTTATTTTTTTCTACCTCTATCATTCTCTCTCTTCTCCATTTAACTCTCTCTCTCCCTTACCTCCCATCCCCTACTCACCCACCCCCACCAAAACCCCCGCCCAAGTCTCTCTCTACTCTCTTCCTGTTCTCTGGGTTGTTAGACTAAGGGAGGTGCACCTGCCTCTGTTACTCAGTGTGTGAGGACCCTGCACATACATCCACCCCCAGGATCCTGCAACCAAACCCTCCAAAAGCAATGAAATCCAGTGTGGGACAGGCTCCCTCCAGCCCAGCCGCAGACCCTGGCAATTCACCTAGACCTGGTGGTAGAGCAAGAAA
Source organism: Hemiscyllium ocellatum (assembly GCF_020745735.1). Taxonomy (NCBI): domain Eukaryota; kingdom Metazoa; phylum Chordata; class Chondrichthyes; order Orectolobiformes; family Hemiscylliidae; genus Hemiscyllium; species Hemiscyllium ocellatum. The sequence goes on from NC_083412.1 coordinate 15,848,976, forward strand.
GAAGATGTCCTGTTGGCACGGGTGACATTTTATTGCAAATAGTTTTCCACATCTATGTGTTCACCCATTACATTCAGCTCTGTCTTTCAGTCTGTGTCCAGCTGCAAATGTGTCTTTACAGGGACTGGAGCCAGCCATTCCTATCACTGCACAGCGCTCCATCACCCCAAGTGGGAGGTAACCCATAGCAACCGTATCCAGGCAATGGAGACATCACAGCTCACTGTCACCCTGGCAGCTACGCTCTCACGTTTTAGAGACATTATTGTGCTGCAGAAATGACTGGACTTGCTGAGTTACCCAAGTTATTCACAAGTGAAAAAAGGGACAGCTGAGATGTGACTGAGCAGGATACTGGGAGGAATCAGCTCAGCCCCCAGGAGTGAACAAAAAGGAGGCAAGCTCCAGCCGAGTTGCCATTGTTGGAGCAGCCATTTGGAGAAGGGCAGCTTTGCTGTTGAAGTGCTGCTGGAAGTTTAAGTGTGGTTTTTGGTGGATACTGGGCTTAGGTGAGGAGGGTGATCAACAACAAGGTCAGGGTAAGGGAAGATTCTGTTCTTTTTCTTACTGTGAGGTGACAGAAATGGCAGTTAGGACAATGGTATGCTCCTCCTGCCAGATATGGGAGATCAGAGAATAGTCTTAGTGTCCCTGACGACTGTGTCTGCAGGAAGTGTGACCGGCTACAGCTCCTCACAGACCGTGTGGTTCAGTTGGAGAGGGAGTTGGACACACTGAGGAGCATACAGGGGACAGAGAGTGTGATAGACACTAGTTACAGTGATGTGGCCACACCACAGTTTCAGTCAGGGAGATGGAGAACTGCTAGGAGAGGCAGGCAGTGCAGGAGTCTCCAGTAGCTATTCCGCTCTCTAACAGGAATACCGTTTGGGATGCTCTCTCGGGGGAGTACAACAGCAGCAGACAAGCCCATGGCATTACAACTGGCTGAAATGCAAACCTTCGGGAAGGCAATTGAAACAGAAAATGAGGGGACTCACTCATCAAGGGCACAAACAGGGTACCTGTGGCTGTGACCGAGACTCCAGGATGGTGTGCTCCCTCCCTGGTGGCAGGATTGAGGACATTTTTGAACACTGCAGGAAATTCCTCAGGAGAGTGTGAGCATTTAGAGTTCATTGTATACATTGGTAACAATGACATAGGGAAGAAAGGATGAGGCCTGAAGAGTAATGAAACGGAGCTAAGCAACAGGTTAAAATCGAGGATCTCAAGGATAGTAATTTGGGGACTACAAGTTTTAGCGAGAACGGGGAAAAGGAGGTTTTGGCAGATGGATGCGTGATTGAGAGCCAATGGAGGGGTCAGGGATTCAGATTCTTGGATCATTGGGACCTGTTCTGGGACAGAGTTGACTTCTCCAAGTGGGAGAGGTTGTACCTGAACTTGAGAGGACCAATATCCTATTGGAGAGATTTGCGAGAGCCACTTGGGATGGGGTAAACTAGTCTGGCAGGGAGGGGATAATGGGTGTTGGGGGGGGATCCAAAGCAGTAGAGAGACATAGGAAAATGTTAATGACAGTACGGAAGTTAATGAGAACGAGTTAAACAGTCAAGGTAGTGTTGGTAATCCTCGTACTAGACAGGGAAGACAACAGTCGGCAGGGAGCAAGGGAAGTCAGGGTTAAGCTGCATTTATTTCAAAACAAGAGGCCTGACAGGTAAGGGAAATGAATTCAGGGCATGGATGGATACATGGAACTGGGAAATTACAGCTATTACAGAAACATGGCTGTGAGCAGCAATGTGGCACAGGAATCAGTGATGGGTCCACTGTTATTCATCATTCATTTAAAGAATTTGGCTGATAATTTAGGATGTATGATTAGTAAGTGTATGGATGCCACGAAGATTGCTGGTACAGTAGACAGTGAAGCAGATTACCTGGGAATACAGTGAGATCTTGATCAATTGGGCCAATGGGTTGCGAATGTCTGATGGAGTTTAATTTTGATAAATGTGATGTGTTGCATTTTGCTGATTCATACCAGGGCAGGACCTCCCCAGTCATTGGTCAGGCCCTGGGTAGTGTTATAGAACAAGGAGATCTAGGGAAACAGGTTTATTGCTCCTTGAAGCTGGAGTCACAGGTAGACAGGGTGGTCAAGAAAGCTTTCAGCATGCTTGCTTTCATTGGGGAGAGCATTGAGTATCAATGTTGGGACATCTTGGTGCAGCTGTACAGCGTGTTCAAAAGGCCACAAATGAAGTACAGTTCTGGTCACCCTGCGATTGGAAGGATAAAATTAAATTGGAAAGAACACTGGAAAGTTTGCTCGGATGCTACCTAGACTAGAAGTTTTGAGCTTTCAGGAGAGTCTGGATAAGCTGGATGTGTTTTCCCTGGAGAATATGAGACTGAGGGATGACCTCATAGATCATGCGAGGCAGAATTATGGTAGATAGCTAACAAATTTTCCCCGTGTTCGGGGAGTCTAAAACTAGAGAGCATAGGTTTAGGCTGAGAGGGGAGAGACACAAATAGATCCAGACGGGCAACATTTTCCCAGAGACGATGGTGAGTATCGGGAATGGGCTCCCAGAGGTAGTGGTGATAGTGAGTACAATGTTGTCATCTAAGAAACATTTAGACAGATACATGATTGGGAAAGGTGTGGAGGTATATGGACTAAACGTATACAATCTGGACACGTTTCGTTGTGCAAACAGGGTAGCATGGACAAGTTGGGCTGAAGGGCCTGTTTCCATGCTGCCAACCTATATGACACTAAATGCTCTGAGCTGTTTGGGGAAGGAACTGCAATGTACAATATTAAAGGATCTACCCTTCAGTGACTGGGTGTGTGCCGAGTGATCTTGCCCTTTGAAGGGGCCTCCCATTGCACGGACTTGCAGATACCTCACCCGCACCCGAGGCTGCACATCCAAACACTTACCCTGCTGGCCACACGTTCAGGTACAGCCATCTTCATTTCTGAGTCACAGCAGGATGGCAGGCAAGAGCAGGCTTCCCTCAGACATTGAGTTCCAGCCTCCTCCTCTGCACACAGGGGAACTCTCAGGGATGCAATGTCCCTCCTTGTTAGAACTCCACCCCCACCCTGGTAACCTGTCAGATTTCACTCCTCGCAGAGTCCACGCCCAACCCATCTGCATCTCTGTATCCTCCAGCTCTAACCCCAGTCCCGATGGGTCGATATGCCAGGGTTGGGAATGCACTGGCCCCCTTCTTGTATCCAGGTTGTTGCTGTCTCTCACTGAACCTCTTTCCCCCTTACATAGTGAGTTGTCTCCCTTCAGTATCATCATTCCCCAGCTTCCCAATTCCGATTCCCACTATTATGTTCCCCAGCCATCTTTCCATAGGAGTGGCCTCCTTGACAGTGCTCTATAAGTGACTCAGAGATGTGCCAGGAAGTTGTGTGCTGAGACTGGCACATGTCGGATTCCAATGTCTGTGAACGTGGGCTGTGTGCTTTCACCACCCAGAAACCGTACCTTGAGCTGTTGGTGCGGGGGTTCCCAGCTGGTGGGCTGGAGGAACAAGCAGTGAGCTGGAGTCACCAGGTTCCCAGTCTGACTTCCACGTTGGGAATTCTCAGCGTCTAGTTTCTATCCAGTGGATGGTAGAATTGGGAATCTGCATATTAATGAGGTGAGATTTCGTGGTAATGAGGGTAATAATGAACAATGTCGACAAATACCTCTCACTGTAGCCCACCATCTTCTTGCCCCTACATTGCTCGCGAGATTTCTCTTGTACTCTATTTTTTCACTCCTTGTTAATCTTTTAGCCAATCTGTGCTGACTTTTATTTTCTTTCCGTGACCTACCAGCCAATGTTTCACAATTATCGGCTTTTCATTGAAGTTTGATGCCATTCTTACCATGGATGGTGGGTGTTCCATTTGGAAATTTTCCTTTCTCATTTTGAATGCATTTGTTGTGTGTAATCTGAATTGTGTCCTTAAATGTCTGCGACCACTGTGTCCTGCTGAACATCATTTCCCTGTTCTGTTTAGTTCGGTTGACTTTAAAGCTCTTAAATCTACCCTTACTTACATTACTACACCGGTCTTGGGCCAACTATTCTCTCCTTCAAACTCTAAATTTCTCCATATCCTTTAACTTTTCCTGCCTCATGTATTTCTCCAGTTCTATATTTATAATCCACTATTGAATCGATATGTATCACTCACTTTGTATTCCAAATCCTAACCAGTCATTGTGTGGAGCAGTCACCCTCTGCTTCTTTATGCCAAACTTATTAATTCTGTGGACTCTGATTATTGCCTTTACAGGTCTTTGGGAACGTAGGAACTGGAGGAGGCCACTCAGCCCATCAAGTCTTCTCCGCCATTTAATTCAATCCTGACTGACTGGACACTTCGATATCCTCCTAACACTTTATGTGATTGATGCTCAAAAACATATCAGCCACTACTTTAGATAGACTCATAGGCTGAGCTTCCACAGCCCAATGGGAAAGAGATTTACAAAGATATTGAGCAAAACACCTTCTCATCATCTCAATCCGAAATGGCAGGTTTATTGTTCTTAAACTATGCTTATTTCTGCACTCCCTAACCGATATCTTCCTGTATCTATCTTGTCTAACCTTCTAATTATTCTGTAGGTTTCTCACATGAGAATAACTCCAATTTCTCCAGTTTATCTATGTATCTGCAATCCCTTAATGCTGGAACCCGCACTGGTTAAAATGTCCTGATTCACATTGCAAAGTTTCCACGTCCTTATTAAAATGGGTTGCCGAGCACTGGTCACAGTGCACCAGGTCAGAGAGAACTGGTGGGTTGTACGTTCATTGCATCCCGATTCCATAAGAAGTACCTTTCTCAGTTTACAGATGTTACAGCATTTTACTGTAAATCGTGTCTTTAGCAGAAAGCGCAAAGATATAAACATCAAATTCATCAATGAATGTTCAGACAAAATATAACGATTATCACCAACTCATTCACACTACCCATTTGTTTCCCATCTGATGTATCATTTCCCCTGTTAACACTTTGTTGATGGAATTGATGACTGTTATTCTGAATGTATTTAAGATGGTCGTTGGGTTGACTCTGTATTCCCACATATACACTCCCTCCAAAAGGGTTCTTTCTTGATTGACTCGGCCAGTGATGCTCACGAGGTCGAATCCCTCAGTAAAACTGGTGATGTCAATATATACTTAAACAGCATTGAAGGAGACTGGTCAACAAAGATGTGACAACACTAATATCATTGTACAGCTCTTGGCCTGTACCTCTGCAGGTTATGGAAACAGAAGTGAATACTGAATGACTGATTTAGGGTTAAAACAATTTAGACTCATTACCTTTTCAGACAGTGAGGTCCAGACGCCCATTTCCCTCTCGGGATAAAAGTCCTCAACTTTTCTCTTTGCCTCTATCTCTCAGGTTCACTTCCCTGACTTCCTGATTCTTGACCCCTCTACTCATGGAAAAAGTAACTTTCTGTTCATCCCATCTCTGTCCCTCATAATCCTTTACGACTCTATCAGGTCCCATCTCAGTCCTTACTGCTGCAAGGTAAACAGCCCCAGTATTTCCAATCTTTCCTCATTGCTCAGTCCCTCCAGCCCAGACAACATCCTGGTGAATCTCCTCTGTTTCCTCTCTGATGCAATCACATCCTTCCTACAATGTGGTGACCAGAACTGCAGTCAGGGCACCAGTTGTGGCCGGGTCAATGTTTTATACAGTTTCAACACAAACCCCCTCCCCAGCTCTGTTATCCATGCCTCAGTTAATAAAACACAAATATCCAGAATGCCTTCTTAACCACATTATCCACCTGAATTACTACCATCAGAGATCTGTGTATATGCATCCAAGGTCCCTCTGATATTCAGTCTTTTCCACGCCCCTATCATTCACAGAGTAATCCCTTGCATTGTTAGCCTCTCCTCAAAGGCTAGTGTACCGTTTTCCAGGTTGAGTTACTGTTGTCCCTGTTCTGTCCAGCTTCCCATTCCATTGATACCTTCCTGCAGGTTTCAGGTACCCTACTCACTTTTTATCATCACCACTATATTCTCACCCCAGCACTCCCATTTGTTCTGATTCTGCTGCTCAATGCATTCACTGGGAGGAGCATTTTCGTGGCCAGCAGAGCCCACAGGAGACTCCAGTCTGGCAGCAGGGGACAGCATTCCAAGGACCGACACTTGGAGACCCGAAGGAAATCCATCATTTTAATACATGTTATCTCAGGGAATTTCATCCTGTTATGGTCAATATTTCTGGTGTATTCGCGATGCAGATGGATATATTGCTTGGGTTATAAGCCTGTCGTTTTGCACTACGGTTTATAAGAAATAGGATTCATTCTCCAGCTCCTGAGTTGCGGCATAAACACATATAAATATGCTGTGACCCAGACTAAGTTCAGAGAACAGCTGAAGAACATGATAAAATATCTATTTGCTCAATTAGTGATATGTATGAAATGTTGAGTTGGATTGATGTTTTCTGGGATTGCAAACAATTTTGCTTGAGAATTATTGGGTTGGAACCACACACGAGGCTACCGAGAATGGTTAGTTTTGCATTTTATTCAAAATTCGCTTGGAACACAAGCTGTCGATCTCGCCTGGTTCTAACGGCCCGGACCGGCCTGAAGTTGCCCGAACTGCCTGCCCCAGGCTCCCATTCCAACTATTTTATACTCACTGCCACCACCCTTCTGTTCCCTCCAATCAGTTCATACAAATTCCAGGGTGTTTGCCATTTTAATGACCATACCCACCTCTTTCTAGAACCTTCTCTCTGTTGGTTTTCCACTCATTTTTCACTCCCTCATTGCTTCCCCTCCCACACTCAACAAACACACACACACTAACTCGATTGTAACTTATGCAATATACATTCAGCTGCAAACAATTTGTTTTGGAACTACTCAAACACTCTCCCACACAAACCAACAATCCGTGCTCCTTAGGTCAGTGATAAATACACAGTGAGATCAGTCTGCTCTCCCTGACATCTGTGAGATACAGAGAATAGGTTCAGTCAAAACTCCCCATGATCCTGAAACAGTCGCGGTGCAATCAATCAGTCCTTCCTGGATCAGTGAGATAAACACAATGTTTTCCCTGGGTAAATGATACACGTTGGCCGCATTAGACATTGTGCATCACTCCTTGTTTTTAATCAGCATCGTACAGCATGGAAGTAGATCCTCAGTACAACTAGTCTGTGCCAACAATGTTCTCAAACTAAACTATTCCCATTTGCCTGCATTTGGCCCATATCTTGTCCAAACCTTTCCTGGTCAAGCTTCATCCAAATGTCTTTGAAATGCTGTAACTGTACCTGCACCCATCACTGTCTCTGACAGTGCATTCCAAACACAAACCACTCTCTGGGTAAGAAAAAACTCCCCACATGCCCTTTGTCAATCTTTCCTCTCTCACCCGAAATACATAATTGTTGCTTTTGAACACCCTCATCGTCATTCACCTTATCCACGTCCCTACTGATTTTACAAACCTCAGTAAGGTCACCTCTCAATCTACCCCGCTCCAGCGAAATAAACCCCAGACTTTCCTCTCTATTTTTATATCTCAAACCTTCCAAACCTGGCAAACCTTGGTAATCTTTTCTGATCCATTTCCATTTGAATAAAATCCTTCCTATAACAAAGTGACATGAACTGGACACAGTACTCTAGAAGAGGCCTCACCAAAATCCTGTACAACCTCAACATGACATCCTACACTCTATAGCAGATGCCCCTCTATAAAGTTCCTGCAGTACAGTTAGAAACCAAGATTCCATCAAATACTTTTTAAACTTTCACCATGGATGTAGCTTTAAGTAATTACAGTGCATAATGAAAAGCAAAGCTACGTTATAGAATAACTACAGCAAATGTCACTGAAATCATTGCAGTAAATATTGTTTAACATGCTCACAACAAGGAACATTTAAACTGCTCACTCTGTGTAATATTTAAAAGACAGGGATGACAATCACTGATGTGACCCCATTTGAACTTGCTCCTTCCTTCTCAGAGGCAATTCGGCATCAGCAACAAATACCATCTTTCCGGATGATGCCCACGCCATTTGAAGGAATGTCTGTGTGAACATTCTTGATAAAACTGATAGAATTCATTTCGTGATATTCAGTTCACATATTCTAAACTTCATCTCCCACAAATTATACCTGATACAAATAAGAGAAAGTACTTGGTTTAAAAATAATCATTATTTGGTATTACAGAACGTGTATTACTGGAAAAAAAGATGTCTGTTAGAGTTTTGTTCTCTGACACTCATCAGGACAACCTGCAAGAATACAATTCAATGGGAACCTTTGCACTGTTTATTACTGATGATTGATAGTTGACCTGCAGGCTTTATTTAAACTTTAAACCAAGTAGATTGACTCTGACTAATTAGGGCATTGCCCTTAACAAAGGGCTGTCGTCTATTTTGTTTGAATTGAAACAGGTTTAGTGCATGTACGTGATTTATTCATCTACAAAGAACAGGGCTCTGACTATTAAACTATCCTGCTATCTGAGTCAACTTGATAATCCTTGGCTCACTGGTAAGCACTGCTGCCTCACAGCACTAGTGTCCCAAGTTCAATTCTAGCCTTGGGTGACTGTCTGTATGGAGTTTGCGCATTCACCCCATCTCTGCGAGGGTGTCCTCTGGTTGCTGCAGTTTCCTCCCACAGTCCAAAAATCTGCAAGTCAGGTGAGTTGGCCATTTTAAATTGCCCATAGTGTTAGGTGCATTAGTCAGAGGGAAATGGGTCTGGGTGCGTTACTTTTTGGAGAGTTGATTGGGCTGAAGGGCCTATTTCCTTGCTGTAGGGAATCTAATCATAGAAACATACAAAGCAGGAGAAAGGTAGACCAATTCGCTCCTCAAATCTATATGTGCGTGTGTCTGTGTCTGTGTGTGTATATGTCTGTCTATGCATGTCAGAGTGTTTATTGCGACCTCTGTATATACAGATATCTGTTTGTCTGCATTTGTGCATAGCTGTCTCTGTGTGTGCATGTGTGTGTGCCTTTTGGTCACTATATATGTACAAGTGTGTGTGTGTGTCTTTGGGTGTGTGTGTCATCATCTGTTACAATGCTGATTTGAATAATAGTGAGTGGAAACAACATATGTCCTTTTTAATAGAAAAAACTGCTCTTCTGAGCTAAAGGTACCTCCAATGCTGCTATTATACAGAGCAGCCAGGAGACAGGCTGTTCCAAAAGAAACACACGGAACAATTGGCTGTTAAATGGATACCTGAATTTTGGTTGCTGTTTTGATAACAATTCAAGTGTAACAAATTGATTTAGACCAAACCCTCAGCCCTTCAAAGCCAATCGATTTTAACATCTGACGATACTGACAGCCTGAAACCAATCTGACAATAGGAAATTCATATGGAATTAGGGGAATCAAAACAAGTGTTTTTTGAAAATCAGGTTGAAAGAGCAACTGCCAGCAAAAGAGAGCCAACAGCACTGAACAACTCTGAAAGAAATCTCAGAAAGTTCCCTGGGTTAAGGTACCAAGGAATTTTATCCAAAGATGCTCGCAGTCAAAAAGAAAATCATGCAAGATGGCTTGGGAGTGGGGCAGACAGCAGAGTTGGAAGGATGGAAGGAAACACCAGATTTGGAAGAGCAGAAGGAAGACAGCATATGCAACTGTATGGACTGTGAGAGATTAAATTAATTTATTGTTTTGTGGTTGTGTTATTGGAGCAGCATTTTAGGAGGGTTGGGGTCAATTAGTCATCAGTTGCGAGAAAGCGGTATCAAGGTTTGTTCATAGTGCTTGCTTAGTGTTCACTGTTAGAGTTGGGAAAATAAATTGTTATTTTTTCTTTCCACAGTGGAAATCAAGAGTTTTCTTTCACTCCCTCATACTTTCAACAGATTAAGCGGTGAGACGAGCTTCTCTGGATGTTTCCGTTTTAATAAACAGAAGGGTTCGACCTCTGCATCAGAACAGACTTGGGGCTCAGGTCCAGGATATGGACAGGTTTGGGTAGATTTAGATGGGTTTGCACATATCACATCTGGGATCTGAACTGATCTGAATGGATTTGGACAGATTTAAACACACATGGGGATTAGTGTCCCAGATCTTTAAATAAAGTAGTTAAGAAAATCTGTTTATTTTCAGCTACTTGTAGGTGGTTCAATGGAAAGTGTCAGAAATGGTACTTTCAGTAATTAAGTGTTTTGCAGAGCTGGAAGACATGACTTTGGGGTTGTGGAAAAGGTGAGCAAGGCAAATCTACAGTAATTGGCCGACACAGTGGAGCTGGGGTTGCCTGAGTCTCTGAAAAAAAAAGATGAGGTTATGACTGAAATAACACACCTTTTAAATGTGCTACAAAGGCCATTAGAGTCTTTGGAAATGGTAAAAATTCAATTGTATCAAGCAGTTTGAGTGAGAGGAGGAAGAAAAGGAGAGAAGATTCCTAACGGAGCAAAAAGAAAGAGAGTGTGGAGAAAGAGAAAAAGAGGGAAAGTTTGAGCTTCTGAAGTTGTGAATTAGTCAGGAAAGTCAAGGTAACAGGGTGGAGATGACGAGAGAAAGTAGGGGTGGATACAAACATGGTAAAAATCTGCCACATGTCGATGAGTAAGATGTAGAAACCATGTTGTATTTCAATTCAAAAGCTGGCTAGACAGCTGGAGTGGCCAGAGGACTTGTGGGTAACGCTTGTTCAGACGAAGCTGGAAGGCAGAGCTGGTGAGGTGTTTGCAGCGCTGTCAGATTAGGGGTCAAGTGATGATGCTGATGTCAGATTAGGGGTCAAGAGATGATGCCGATGTCAAACAGTCTAATTTGATTGCCTATGAATTAGTACCAGACACGTACAGACAATGGTTTAGAAAATTAAAGAAGAAACCAGGTGAGTCTTCCATTGAGTTCAATAAAAATCATAGCAATTTTGATAGATGGGTGCAGACCTTCAAAATAGACAAGACATATGAGGATCTTAGAGAGATTATTCCGTGGAAGGAGTTTAAAAACGTATGCAGATGAACAGAAATTTCAAGGTGTGGATGAAAATGAAACTTAGATTACTCTGGAAATAGCTTACCACAGGGAAAAAAGAAGCTCATTGGAGTGAAAAGGCAGTGAATGGCCTGTGGTAAGGCGGGGCACAAAAAGTCCCAGTGCTGTTTTTTGAAGAAAGGCACTGTGGGAAAATATGTGGTTAAAGAAGCTTAGCGAGTGGGATTAGGGGAAGTAGTAAAGGAAATCACAAGAGAGGTTAATGAGCTACAGGAGAGTGCACAGCATAGGCAGGGACCAGGTGTTGAGTTTGTACCTGATCTCAATAAAGTCTTCACCACTGTGGGCAAAGTTTACTCAGGAAGAACAGCGGGAGACAGGAAAGAGGCTACAATTTTAAGAGATACGTGATCTGGCCAGTCTCTAATACAAAGAAATAAAAGTATTTGCCCTCTTTCTGAACAGTTACCTGACAGGGTGGTAATTTATGGAATAAATGGAGAGAAACCTACCGTTGCCCTGTGTGAGGTCAGGTTGGAGAGTCAAATAAAGACTGAAAGTGAAAACGGAAGAGATGGACAGAGTGCCACTTTCAGGAATACAGATTGTTCTAGAAAACCAATTAGCAGAATCCAAGGTAGGAGTGACGCCCCTTGTGGTGGAGAAACCAGAGAAAAAAACAGGGAATTGAGGAGTTGAAAAAAAATACCTGAGTATTTTTCTGGACTGTACAGTAACAAGATCCCACTCTCATCAGTTACAGCAAGAAGGAAATATTAAGAGAAAGATGAAGGAGTTGAGGTTCAGTTAGCTGACTCCCTGTTTGATGTAATGGTGCAGGGAAAATATGAGCAGACAGCGGGTCAGGTGGAGGTGATTAATCCTGAAAGATGAGTGAAAAATGTGACAATAAACTATCTATATCATGATGCATACTCAGTAACGGAATCAGCATGTATTCCAAAGGGTTATTCTCTAAAGGAGACAATCAGAAGGTGAAAGTGGAGACATGATAGGTTAGTACAGAGGAGAAATGGGGAAGTGGACTAGATTGTGTTGCCAGCAGCATACAGACAGGGCTTGTTACGGCGAGCACACGAATTACCTGTTGGAGATCATCGAGGTGTGAGGTACATTCAGGCGAGGATACAAAACCACTTCTGTTGGCCTGGACAGCACAGAGATGTATGTGGTTGATGTTTGTTGTACATGATATATGTGCCACATGGTAGGTTAGCAGCAGGCATCAATAAAATACTCCTCAACCACCTGATGAAGGAGCAGCTCTGCGAAGGCTAGTGCTTCCAATTAAACCAGTTGCACTCTCACCTGGTGTTGTGTGATCTTTAACTTAGTAATAAACCAGATCTTTTGTTGGCAATTTCCACATTTGAAAAGCCTTTCACGAGGGTTATGATTGATTGTATTGTTCACCTCCCTAAAAGTGAAAGTGGTAACCAGTATTTCTTAACCATAATGGATGTGTCTACCAGATTTCCAGAGGCAATTCCATTAAAGTGTGTTAAAGCTAAAAGGATGGTGGAGGAGTTGGTAGCTTTCTTTACCTGGTATGGGCTACCCAGGGAGATCCACACAGACCAAGGGTCTAATTTTACTGATAAACTATTTGAGGAAGTCTTGGATAATTTAGGCCTACAGCTTTTAAATCAAGTGCATACATCCTGAAACCCAGGGAGCATTGGAAAGGTGGAATCAGGCCCTGAAGACCATGTTCAAAGCTGACTGTCTGTCAGGATTACCTGAATGATTTGGATAAAGGAATACAACATTTGTATTGTTTGCCATTAGGCATGCCCCAAATGAATCTATTCAGTGTCATCCCTTTAAATTAATATTCGGACACAGAGTTAGAGTGCCTTTAAAATTAACTAAGGAAAAATTGATTGGACGGAAGTCAGATATCTCACACTTGAGATGATATGTGTGAAGTGAGGGAAGAGTTTAAATTAGGGAAGTGTCCTCGACGCACCTACTTTCAAGTGCTTCATCCTGGACAATCCCTTCATCATAAGGTCAGTATTAAGGATGTTTGCTTATTGTTCCACAAAGTTTAGACCTGATCCTGACTCGTCAGACACTCCCAAATAGTGTGGTTCTGGAAACGCACGGCCGGTCAGGCAGCATTTGAGAAGCAGGAGAATTGTCATTTCAGTTGTAAGCCCAGCATCAGGAATCCTGAAACGTTGATGACACTAGTCAAGGTGAGTAAGGCCTCAGGGAATTTTGCCTCAGATTGTTTATGGCAGTGTAAATTTCATACAGGGAATTCCTCACATTCGCATGGGGTGGGATGTAGACTGCTGTCAGGATGGCGAAGGTGAACTCTCACGGAAGGTAGTAGGGACAGCATTTTGCTACAAGGATTTCTAGGTCGAGGGGAGCAATGGTCTGTCAGAATTACAAAACCGAGCACAAAGAGGTGTTGTTCAGGAAGCATATCCCACCGCCCTTTACTTTCCCTGAGGATGCTGTGTGGTCCATGTGGTGTATGGACAACCCATCAGCTTGTAGCGAGCAGTCAGGAATGGCAGGGGTGAGCCAAGTCTCCGTGAAGCAGAGCACACAACACTCTCTGAGTTCCCTCTGGTAGGTGAGTCTCGATCTGAGTTCATCATATTGCTTTCGATAGCCAGGCCGTCTTCATCACGGTAGCTGAGTGGTTAGCACTGCTGCCTTACAGTGCCAGGAACCTGGGTTTGATTCCTCCAGTGATGTCTGTGTTTGCACATTCTTCCCTTGTCTGCGTAGATTTACTCTGGATGTTCAGGTTTCCTCCCACAATCTAAAGATGTGTAGGTTTGTTGAATTGGCCATGTTAAATTGCCCATCCCAATTGTTCAGGGAGATGTAGGTTAGGTGCATTAGTCAGGGGTAAATAGAGGCAGTGGAATGGGGTTTATTTGCATTATTCTTCGGAAAGTCAGTGTGCGCATGTTGGGCTGATGGGTCTGTTTCTATACTGTAGGGTTTCTAAGTCATGGACAGGGCCAATTCTATTCCATGTTGAGGACAAGACCGTCAGGGGTCAGGGGTCAGATCTTGGTTCTGGTGTCCATTTGGTCCTGCAGGATGATGAGCATTGACAGTACTTGGCCTGAGCAACTGTGGGATCCTCAATCCTGTAAGCAGATTAAAAATTACATTGTTAGTATTTTAATAGAGTTGAATTTTCTGCTGCCTTGTGTTGTATGAGCAAAGACAAGAAAGTTGGGGAAATATGTCAAGAATGAAAGCATTAGATTTTGTTGTGAAGCCTATTTCTAATTTTCCCAATTCTGGATTAAACAGCGAATTCTGAATCTCACTAGTGAGGGGAGTTCACTTCATTTTCATGCCGTTCTATCTCATTAGGAGCTGGTCTTGCCTCATTTCGATGGAGATTCTAATACTTCCCTCAGTTCCTATGGAAACCAGATGGTGCCAGTTCCCAACAGGAAAGCCTGGGCAGTTACCTGGAGGCAGGAGCTCACTGTTTGCTTCTCCAGGTCTTCATCCATCTCCATCATCAGCACCATTTCACTGCATGCTCCATGAACACTGTCCTCTCCCACACTTTGTCCGTGTGTGTGGGCATCACCAAAACCCAGCCTCACCACACCATTCTGGCTGCTTTCAGATTAACTCACCCTTCACTGTGGAGCTCAGAGACAATGATGTCGTACCTGCTTCTGTCAGGTTGGTTCACAGTTAGGGGCATGCGTACATTTCATGCAGTGACATAGGGTGCATCATCTGGCTCTGAGCTAACTTTCTAAAGGCTTATTCACTTTGTGTTTACTTGTGGGCTGTCAGGTTTATCTCAGTGTTAAGTGCAGAGTGACAGACATTCACCATGTCACTAGACAGAGTATCACACAGTGCAGGTGATGAATCTGTATAGAGAACTGCATGGAGATGTGTCGAGGAAATTACATATTCATTGGTGGGATCTGGGCATCACTGGATGACCGGTATTTATTGCTCATCCCTGGTTGCCCCTTGAAGGTGTTGGTGAGGTACGTTCTTGAACTGCTGCAGTCCACCTGCTGTTGGTTGACCCACAATGCCATTGGGAAGGGAATTCCAGGATTTTGGCCCAGTCAATGTGATGGAATGATGATCTATTTCAAAGTTGGATGCTGAGGGGCTGGAACGGCAACTTGAAGGGGGTGGCATTCCGATATATCTCCTGCTCTTGTCCTTCTGTTTTGGAAGTGGTTGTAGGTATAGAAGTTGCTGCCTGATGTTCTTTGGCTATTTTCTACAGCATATATGACACACCACTACAACTGAGCATCGAAGGTCAAGGGAATGGATGCTTATGGATGTCATGCTCATCAAGAGGACTGCTTTGTCCTGGATGGTGTCAACTTCCTGAGTGTTGTTGGAACTTCACTTATTCAGGCAAGTGGTGAGTATTCTATCACACTCCCGACTTCTGCATTGTAGATGGCAGACAGGCTTTGGGAAGTGAAAAGGTGATTTCCTCATCACTGTGTATCCTGCCGCTGACCTGCTCTTGTGGCCACTGTGTTTATGTGGCAAATCCAGTGGAGTTTCTGATCAATATAATCCCCAGAATGTTGACATTTGAGGATTCAGTGATGTTCACACCATTTAAATTCACGGGCCATTTATTAGATTGTCTCTTATTGACGATTATCATAGATTGGCATGTGTGTGCTGTGAATATAACTTGCCACTTGTCAAGCCAAGCCTGGACATTGTTCAGATATTGTTGTACTTGAACACGAACTGCTTCAATATCTAAGGAGTTGTGAGTGATGCTGAAAACTGTCAAATAATCGGTGAACATCTCCATTTCTCACCTTATGATGGAGGGAAGCTGCTTATCAGGACATTATCATGAAGCACCTGGAGATGATTGGTCAAGGAAATTACCCTGAGGAACTCCTGCAGAGATGTCCTGGAGCTAAGACGGCTGACCTCCAATAATCACAACCATCGTCGTCTGTGTTTGGCCTGACTCCAACCACTGGGGAACTTGTCCTCCAGTAATTCCAGTTTTGCTCAGACTCCTTGATACCACACTAAGTCCAACTGGTCTTGATGTTATGCTATACTTTCCCGTCCCCTCTGGAATTCAGCTCTTTTATCTATATTTGAACTAAGGCTGTGATGGGGTCAGCCTTGGGTTGGTGTAACCCAAACTAGGCGTCACTGAGCAGGTTATTGCTGAGTGGGAGCTGCTCAATAGCACGGCAGATGACACCTTCCAACGCTTTACTGGTGATCGAGAATCGGTGGAAGGGCACGGTCATTGGCCAGGTTGAATTTGAAATGCTCAATAGATACAGGACGTATCTGGGCAATTTTACATATGATTGAGTAAATGCTAATTTTGTAACTGTACTGGAACAGCTTGGCTTAGGGAGCAACAAGTTCTGGAGCACATGACTTCAGTATTATTGCTGGAATGTTGTCAGTGCCTATAGCCTTTGCAGCATCCAGTCTATCCAGCCAATTTTTGATGTCATGTGCAGTGAATCGAGTTGCCTTAAGCCTGGTACCTGTAATATTGGGTAACATTGGAGTAGGGTGAGGTGCATCATCCACTCATTACTTCTGGCTGAAGTTTGCTGCACAAGGTCCATCCTTATATTTTTGCACTGATTTGCTGGAATCTTCCATCATTCAGGATTGGAGTATTTGTCGAGCCTCCTCCACCATTGAATTGTTTAATTGCACATCACTGTTCACGATTGGATGTGGCAGGACTGCAGAGCTTCGATCTGATCCATTCGTTATGGGTTCTCTTCGCTCTGTCTGTCACTTGCTGTTTATGCTGATTGGCATGCAAGGACTTCAGTTTGGTGGCTTCAACAGTTTAATGCATCATCTTCAGCTTGGCCTGGTGTTCCTGCTGGCATGCTCCCCTGCACTCTTCATTGACCCAGGGTTGATCCCTGGCTGGGTGGTCATGGTTGAGTTGACGATGTGCTGGACCATGAGGTCACAGATTTGATTCTGTTCATAGCCCACATCACATCATGGATGTCAACCCATGAGTTGTTAGATCTGTTTGAAGTCTGTCTCATTTAGCATTGAGATAGAACCACTCAACACGATGGAGGTTATTCTCAATGTGAAAGTGAGACTTTGTCTCCTTAAGGACTGTCCGGTGATCGCTCTTCCTGCTACTGTCATGGACAGATGTATCTGCTCATGGCAGATTGCTGAGTGTTATAACCAGGTCAGACACCCACAAAACATTTCAAGAAAGTCATAAAGTCACAGAGATGCACAGCATGGAAACAGACCCTTCGGTCCCACCAGTCCATGCTGACCAGGTATCCCAAACCAATTTAGTCCCACCTGCCAGCGCCTGGCTCTTATCCCTCCAAACCCTTCCTATTCATATATCCATCCAAATGCCTCTTAAATGTTGAAATTGCACCAGCCTCCACCACATCCTCTGGCAGCTCATTCAACACACGTACCACCCTCTGCATGAAAAAGTTGCCCCTTAGGTTTTTATTATATCTTTCCCCTCTCGCCCTAAACCTATGCCCTCTAGTTCTGGACCCCAGGGAAAAGACTTTGCCTACTTATCCTATCCATGCCTCTCATAATTTTGTAAACCTCTATAAGGTCACCACTCACCTCTGACGCTCGAGAGAAAACAGCTCCAGCCTGTTCAGCCTCTCCCTGTAACTCAGATACTCCAACCCTGGCAACATCCTTGTAAATCTTTTCTGAACCCTTTCAAGTTTCACAAATCTCTCTGATTGGAAGGAGACCAGAATTGCACGCAGTATTCCAACAGTGGCCTCACCAATGTCTTGTACAGCCGCAACATAACCTCCCAATTCCTGTACTCAATACTCTGACCAATAAAGGAAAGCATACCAAACGCCTTCTTCACTATCCTACCTACCTGCGACTCCATTTTCAAAGAGCTATGAACCTGCACTCTAAGGTCTGTTTGTACAGCAACACTCCCCAGGACCTTAGCATTAAGTGTATAAATCCTGCTAAGATTTGCTTTCCCAAAATGCAGCACCTCGCATTTATCTGAATTAAACTCGATCTGCAAATTCTCAGCCCATTGGCTCAGCTGGTACAGATCCTGTTGTAATCTGAGGTAACTGTCCACAACACCTCCAACTTTGGTGTCATCTGAAAACTTACTAACTGTATCTCTTATGTTCGCATCCAAATCATTTATGTAAATTACAAAAAGTAGAGGATACAGCACCGATCCTTGTGGCACTCCACTGGCCACCGGCCTCCAGTCTGAAAAACTACCCACCACCACCACCCTAAGTCTTCTACCTTTGAGCCAGTTCTGTATCCAAATGGCTAGTTCGCCCTGTATTGCATGAGATCTAACCTTGCTAATCAGTCTCCCATGAGGATCTTTGTCGAACGCCTTACTGAAGTCCATATAAATTACATCAACTGCTCTGCCATCATCAATCTTCTTGGTTACTTCTTCAAAAAACTCAATCAATTTTGTGAGACATGACTCTCCCAAATCAGTCCTTGCCTTTCCAAATACATGTACATCCTATCCCTCAGGATTCCCTCCAACAACTTGCCCTTCACCGAGGTCAGGCTCACCGGTGTATACTTCCCTGGCTTGTCTTTAGCACCCTTCGGAAACAGTGACACCACGTTTGCCAACTTACAGTGTTCCGGCCCCTCACCTGTGACTATCGATGATACAAATTTGTCAGCAAGAGGCCCAGCAATCACTACCTTTGCTTCCCACAGTGTTCTCGGGTGCATCTGATCAGGTCCTGGGGATTTATCCACCTTAAACAGTTTCAAGACATCCAGCACTTCCTCCTCTGTAATTTGGACATTTGCAAGATGTCACCATTTATTTCCCTACAATCTTTATCTTCCATATCCTTTTCCACAGTAAATACTGATGCAAAATATTAATTTAGTATCTTCCCCATTTTCTGTGGCTCCACACAAAGGCCCCCTTGCTGATCTTTGAGGTGCCCTATTCTCTCCCGAGTTACCCTTTTGTCCTTAATATATTTGTAAAACCACTTTGGATTCTCCTTAATTCTAGTTGCCAAAGCTATCTCATGTCCCCGTTTTGCCCTCCTGATTTCCCTCTTAAGTATACTCCTACTTTCTTTATCCTCTTCGTAGGATTCACTCGATCTATCCTGTCTGTATCTAACATAGGTTTCCTTCTTTTTCTTAACTAAACCCTCAATTTCCTTAGTCATCCAGCATTCCCTATACCTACCAGCTTTCCCTTTCACCCTAACAGGAATCTATTTTCTCTCGATTCTTGTAATCTCATTTCTGAAGGCTTCCCATTTTCCAGCCATCCCTTCACCTGCGAACATCTGCCTCCAATCAGCTTTTGGAAGTTCTGGCCTAATACCATCAAAATTGTCCTTTCTCCAATTTAGAACATCAACTTTTCGATCTGGTCTATCATTTTCCATCACTAATTTAAAACGAATAGAATTATGGTCGCTGGCCCAAAGTGATCCTCCACTGACAACTCAGTCACCTGCCCTGCCTTATTTCCCAAGAGTAGGTCAAGTTTTGCACCTTCTCTCGTGGGTACATCCACAAACTAAATCAGAACATTGCCTTGTACACACTTAAGAAATTCCTATCCATCTAAACCTTTAACACTATGGCAGTCCCAGTCTATGTTTGGAAAGTTAAAATCCCCTACCATAACTACCCTATTATTCTTACAGTAGTCAAGATCCTAACTATGCTCGTTATTTAAAGCAATTGTAACGTGGATATTCCAGGAGGTATGCAGTTGGTCAAACCACATAGTTTTAAGCAAAACAAATTTATTTCCAAGATTACTGAATGAAGCATAAACAAAAGACAACTGCATACTAAATAACGTAACCTATCTGAATACCCAACATATTATACCACCTTAATGTTGTTGTTTCAAAGACATGCAACAAAACCCTTTAAACACCCCTGGAGACCATAGGTAAATTAAACACAGAGTTTTCCAGGAGAGATGTCAGAGAGAGAGAGGAGGATCAGCATGTACCTGCACCTTTGGGTCCAGCAGCTTGACAACATCTTGACATCTCCCAATGAATAGCTAGACTGTCAAAATACCCAATACAAACCACAGGTAAGCTGAGCTGTGAAAACTGGCCTCTCCCCTTTCATTGTTTTGATATAAAAGCTGGAAGCCTTTTGCCTGAGGCAGTATCTGTTATTTGTTAATCAAACTGACCCCCAAACGCATTGAAGCCCAGACTTTTCAGACTCTGTGTTTTTACAATCTTTTAAAATTAAAACCAAGTATGTAAATGAGCAGAACCTTTGTACCTCACCCTAAAATGAAATGAACCCTCAAAACCAAAGCTGGCTTCAATTTAAAACCCCTTAATTGTAAACTCTTTGTACTTTATAACAGACACATACCTTACAATGACAACAATCACACAAACATGCATTGGTACATTTTGTTTCAGTCTATTTTCCACCTGCCATGAATGCCTCTATTTCTCATTCAAGTCTCGCCACTGCATCCACAATCATGTTTTGTCATCCTGCCACGTGCACAATTTTCAAATTGAATAGATAAAGCAACAAGCTCTATCTGAACAGTCTGCATTTTTGCCCTTAAATTTTTCCACAAATTTCAATGGGTTATGATTAGTGTGTATTATTGTCTCAAATTCGTATCTTCCCACAAGAGCACAGCACTCACACCCACATCACTTACATCAATAGCCACCTTGAATGGCTTTGCATAATTCAGTGTAGCTAGTACTGCGACAGTAGCTAACACAGTTTTCAGGCTGTCAAATGCCTCTGACAGTCCAATGTCCACTGAAATGCCTTGCCTTTCTTGTGCAATTCCGTGAATAGAGAAGCCATACTGCTAAGATTTGATAAAATGCACTCAATCCCAGGAATTGTAGTACTGTGTTTATTGCCAATTGCATGGGATACTCCACAATTACCTTGGTTGTTGTATCCCATGTGGTCATTTGTCCCTGTCCAATAACATGGCCCAGGAAGGTGATTTGGGCTTTGACCATTCACTTTGAACCAGGTTTATCACCAAGCCTGCCTTCTGAAGTTGATAGAACAAGTCTGATAAATTGTTGCAAATGTTCATTCCATATGTGACTAAAAATCACCAGTTCATCAATATATATGACACAGTTGGGTAATCCAGCAGTGATATTATTGGTTCGTCTCTGAAACATGACTGGCACATTTTTCATTCCAAACAACATTACTTTAAACTGATACAATTTATTCTGCGTTACGAAAGCTGAAATTGTCTTTACACTTTCAGACAAATGACCTGCCAGTATCTTTTGAGCAGTCTAACTTAGAAATATACATTGCTTCTCCCACACTTTCAGCACAGTCTTCCAAACATGGAAGTGGATATGCATCAGACTTTGTAACTGCGGTGACTTTGCAATAGTCCACACCTTACCATTGGGTAGTATTTGGTTTTGGCACCATGACTATGGCTCAGCTTTACTCACTGTAACACATTTCTATTCAGTCATCATGGAGCATGTGTTCAATCTCCTTTTGAACCTATACCAACTTTAGAGGGTTATTCCTGTCAGGGGTTTGTTTAATCGGAACAGCATCTCCTCTATCTACAACATACATAATTAGGTAAATACTTCCCAGCTTCTTCCCACATACCTCCCCATGTGATAGCAATAACTTTCAGGTCATTTTGATTTTCCACTGGAAGGTAACTTAACCATTAATCCCAATTTTTGACAACTTCCTCATTGTCCAATTTAAATTGAGGAATGCTCAATTCAGAATCCTCTGGACTTGGTTTTTTGCTTCTGAACTGTCTCGGGCGACTGACTGTGTGTAGTTTGTACATTCACCCTGTGTCTGCTTGGGTTTCCTCTGGGTGCTCCGGTTTCCTCCCCCAAACCAAATATGTCCAGGTTCGGTGTATTGCCCATGCTAAATTGCCCATGGTGTTCAGGGATGTGTAAATTATGTGCATTTGTCAGGGATAAATACAGAGTAGGGGAATGATCCTGGGTGGGTTACTCTTCGGAGGATCGGTGTGGACATGATGGGCCAAAGGACCTG